>NC_089797.1:9505394-9512894 GCF_040412425.1 Macrobrachium rosenbergii
ATGAGTCGTAATGCGTCTAGAATGACAGCAACTTGGAAAAGAAACTAAAACTTTAATCCTATGTGCTCCTTCTCTTCATTATTTCTCCTATCTGTCTGTGAAATTTCTCTCTCTCTCTCTCTCTCTCTCTCTCTCTCTCTCTCTCTCTCTCTCTCTCTCTCTCTCTCTCTCTCTCTCTCTTTGTATAACTTGCATGACAGTTCTGTTTTCCCTGCAGTGTTGTAACTCAACCCTCCGCTCACCACCTCAACCTCAAACCCTTCCCCCATGCCTTGCCGAAGGATCTATGTCGGAAGTGACAGGTAGCTTCTTGCTTTTAGAGAGAAAGGGAGCGTATTATCCGTCTCATGTTTATTCTCTCTCTCTCTCTCTCTCTCTCTCTCTCTCTCTCTCTCTCTCTCTCTCTCTCTCTCTCTCTCTCTCGTATACATTTACTTGTAGGTACAAGTGTTCGTTTTTGTCTACAAAAGCGTAATTATTGATAACACTAATAATAATAATCTTCATTTAGCCTCAGTACCATATACTGATACAAAATATTAGGGGAAATAGAAATTATTAGTTAAAAATGAAAAATTAATAATAACATAGTTAAACCAAAATGAACATAATAATAATAATAATAATAATAATAATAATAATAATAATAATAATAATAATAATAATAATAATAATAATAATAATAATAATAATAATAATAGGAATGAGTCCCTCTGTAAAGCAAGTTTTATAGAAATCAATTGCTGTTTCAATAGATTACAGTTCATAGTCTCTATTTTGCTTGTTGTATTTTTTCGTATCGGCAGGCAGATGACATGCTAAATCCTTAAGGGACCTAAACTGCGAAGTAGTAGGATTATATAGGATGATAGGAATATTCTTGCTCTGTAGGCTGCATCCTATGACGATGGGGACCTCCTTGTGGAAGTTATATAGGCCTATAGAAATATTACTTCTATATAGGTGGCATCCTAAGACGATGGGGACCTCCTTGTGGAAGTTATATAGGCCTATAGAAATATTATTTCTCTATAGGTTGAATCCTAAGACCTCCTTGGAAGGTTTCTGCAGCAGTTGGCTGCATAGGTTTCATGACTTTTTTTTCCTATTCTCTCGCTGTCTCTTGAGTTAGTCTTTGGCGTTGGCTTGTTTTCTAAGTTCCCTTTTCTGTTATTCGTTGTTATTTCACGAATAACGTTCTCTTCAATAAGACGGGAAAACGTCCAGCACCAAACGCCAACGAGAGAGAGAGAGAGAGAGAGAGAGAGAGAGAGAGAGAGAGAGAGAGAGAGAGAGAAAGTAACCAATCGGCGCCAAATTTCATGAGAGTCAAAACGCAGAACAGGATAATGATTGTATTTCGTTTTTTTTTTTTTTTTTATGTATTGCAACAGTATTCTTTTCCTTCATGATTTTTTTTTTTGTATACTATTATGCATGTTCTCATTAACATTAGGACTGTAGGAATATTACTCGAGGATTGCAGCCGTGATAGGATAATTCTTTTTACTTATTAGTCTGATTGACCACTAACAGAATCATGGTTAGTTAAAACCGAAAACACGATGGCTTATTATACAGAAAAAATATATGACCATGTTTAAATTAAAGAGAATTGTTTGTTTAAAAACTTTCTACTGATAATATCGTTTCCTTTCCCTTTGCTGCTCACCAAACAGTATTGTAAGAGTAGATAATCTTACGTAATAAGCTTTGGCTCTTTTACATGAACATATATATACCTTTATATATCTGTTAAGTTTATACTTATGAGGTATATTTACGGCTGAAACATAAGCGAAGAAATATTATCTTTTTTTATGTGAACGTCACCGTCTTCCATCTTAGTTTCTTATGCTACATTACTTGTTGATTTTTTTATCTCTCATATTCTTCCTCTTTCTTATTTGGAAACTTACATCCTAAGCTTTCTTCCACAGCCTCTCGAAGACTCATTAATGCTAATTTCATAACTGAAAATTCCTTATTTATCGATGATGCGTTCATAAACTGCGACGTGTATTATCAATGATCACTGTAGACTAACTCGGTTCGAGCGGAAAGCTCAGTACATCAGTCTACCATAGTTAACGTTTTCTATGATTAAGTCATTTTCTTTGAAGGTATGGCATCATAAACTAGCGTAAATATTTCTAACAATTGTTCTCTATCTTCCGAGGGTTCCTCAGTGGACTGGTTGGTATCGTTCTCGGTGGCAATCTGCTGGGCCCGAGTTCGATTCTCCGACCGACCAATGAAGGATTAGAGAAATTTATTTCTGGTGGGAGAAATTCATTTCTCGGTATAATGTGGTTCTGATTCCACAATAAGCTGTGGGTCCCGTTGCTAGGTAACCAACTGGTTCTTAACCACGTAAAATAAATCTAATCCTTCGGGCCAGCCCTAGGAGAGCTGTTAATCAGCTCAGTGGTCTGGTTAATCTAAGGTATACTTAACTTAACTTCTAACTTCCAAGACTTTTTCGGAAGTTAGTTTTAGATATAAGAGTTTCTGAGAAAATGTTTTGGCACATTCAGTAATTGCATATTTCCAGAACTACTAATCCTTTAACTAATGGACAAAAACGAATTTTATTTCTTTGGCTCCTTTCAGTCATATAAATATTTCTAGGCTCTGTCTTCGGTCAGAACAGAAACATTCTCTACATTAGTTCATTTGAAATATTTGGAATATCCTAAAATTCAGAATGTAATCAACATTCTTCCATTTCATGAACGATGGGATACTGTAGAATATATTGGATTCATATATTGCTAGAATAAATCACTTATGATAGCGTTATTCATAAACGGAAGTTTATGTAGCTCAATATAATGTACTATGAAGAATAGATATTCAAGTTTACATAACATCTCTTAGGTTAATTATCCAGGGCAATGGCTTAGCAGCCCTAAAAGAAGAAGAAATAATAGGATATTAGCCAAAATTAAACCCTCTGGAGACGCCTCTATCTCTGTTTACCATTTAAGGAACAGCTTTTATGTACAAGAAAAGTGTCATCATTGGAAAAAGCCCACTGTAATAAGCAATTAATTATAGCCATGGTACCTGGGACCATTTAATCTGGCACAGACTGTCGCGAATTTTTCCCAACGACTGGGAGGGTTCTAAGTTCCGGATGGTATGGGATTAGGTGATCAGGCCAGAAGGGCTCTGTCAGCAAACATCGAAGCAAAGGTCCTTCAAGACCAGGCAGGGTTTTACAATTTTATGAAAAAAAAATAGACTATTTAAATTAAACATACATTAACACACAAGGACCACGCGGTCGGGTACAAAACAACTAGGGGGAAAAGTTACACAAAACTCAAAAATATGGCTTCTGGAAGTTACAGCTTTACACAAAACTTACTTCGAAATAATCGGGCTATACTTTAACCAAACATTAACTTCATCCAGCCTCGGATGGCAAAAATGTGAGGGGGTTAATTTAGCATACTAAAGGACCCGGCTCTTGACTTTAAAATGAACAATTTGGCTGGGGAGGTGAAGACCTGGAGAGTGGTCAGCTTACCTCAATGATAGGGCCTCGAGAAAGACGCATATCACCCCCTTGCATGTCGTCGTCGTTCCCTAGTTCCTCGTTGGACGAGTCGGTAGAGTTCTCGACTAGCACTCTGCTAGGCCCGAGTTCGAGTCTCCGGCCGGCCAATGAAGAATTAGGTGAATTTATTTCTGGTGATAGAAATTCATTTCTCGGTATAGTGTGGTTCGGATTCCGCAATAAGCTGTAGGTCCCGTTGGTAGGTAACCAATTGGTTCTTAGCCACGTAAAATAAGTCCAATCCTTCGGGCCAGCCCTAGGAGAGCTGTTAATCAGCTCAGTGGTCTGGTTAAACTAAGGTGTACTTAATTCTTTAACATCGGTTCCCTTTCAAGGTTTCCACATAGGTTATTTTACTAAAGAATGTACTTGAATTATTAAAAAAAAAAAAAAAAAAAAAGAGCCTCTCCGATATTCCTGATACAGACAACACAAGGCAACTCGCGGGACACAAATAATAATCAAACATATTTACAGAAAAAAGTGAACCACGAACTCAGCCGCCTGCTTACCCCTCCCCCCTCGCTAATCCTGAACGTTGTGAAGGATTGTCGAGAAAAACGGATCCATTTTTTCACGACACAAACGTTCTCATTTCTGTCTTAATTCCACGGGCACACACTGCTTGCAATATAAGACAAAATTTCAACTTTATTTTCGTATCAGGCCACATAAATTTTATTTTATCATTCTTTAAATCATCTACTTGTTAGTATGTACTAGTGACCCATAACAAATTTCATCTTCCAATCATGGACAGCTAACATTTGATGTTCATTGGATGCCTGGCCTAGACCAATAGACCGTGCCAGCACAGGGCTGACTTGATCTAAAACTAATAGAGATGTCATTACCTTGTACTGAAGCAGCATTTTGTTTTTATATTCACTCAGTTGTAGCCTTTGCAGTGTAACAGCAGCGTGAGAAGGCCACGTAAGGACATGGTATCTGTGTTATAAAAAAGGAAAGGGGTGGGTACTTTACAATAATAAGCATCACTCAAAGCATGTCATCATCCGTCATGTCGCCGTCAAGGCATTTTCTGAAGCAAACCAGATTATCGTAGATTGAAAAATGTCCCGAAGGTCACAGACTTCGGGATGATTTAGCCATGATTGGTCTGATCAGAATTAAGGAAATTTAGGCTATCGAGATTGGCGAGAAATGGACTCGAAAATGGTTACGACGGCAGATATTGTTGGGTAACAGCCACCGCTTTCTGCGGCTGCTGGTGAGAGTTCAGTTTCCCCCATTCTCCTATTATCATAATGTTAATTTTACTTCATTTACCCTCACTAAGTTGATTATCCTTTTAATATTTTTTTTTTATATAGGCCTTCAAAAATCGCTGGTCAAAGAATGTGATCGTCTAAGAAAAAACAAAAACAACTGTAGTTTTATCTTATGATGCTTTTAGATTAGAACTAATGCTGTCTTTGTTATCATCAGTAGTACTCCAACCATTCACAATAAGGTAGAGAGTAAAACGTAAGAGATGAAACACCGAAATACTTTTGTCAAAAAGATGCAAAATTTTGCAACGAAACTGAAAAGACCCTTGAGGTTCTTAAACGGATTCTGACCTGTTGTGTGTGTGTGCATATATAGTGTATATATATATATATATATATATATATATATATATATATATATATATATATATATATATATATATATATATATATATATATATATATATATATAAATATATATATATATATATATATATATATATATATATATATATATATATATATATATATAAAAAATATATATATATATATATATATATATATATATATATATATATATATAAATATATATATATATATATATATATATATATATATATATACATATATATATATATATATATATATATATATATATATATATATATATATATATATATATCACAAAATCCACGTAAGAAGGTGAGTGAAAACCTGGACTTTGAACAAGTACTTTCACTGTTTATTCTACATTTTCAAGTTCACTCTGAATACAAAAGAAGTGGCAGAGCCTTCTATATATAAAGCTCCGTCAACTTCTTTTGTATTCAGTGTGACACTGAAAATGTAGAACAAACTGAAAGTACTTGTTCAAAGTCCAGGTTTTCACTCACCTTCTTACGTGAATTTGGTGATATTTTCAACACGTGTTCCTTGGTGCTGTACGGATATATATATATATATATATATATATATATATATATATATATATATATATATATATATATATATATATATATATATATATATATATATATATATATATATACTGTATCACTGACATAGCATGATTTATTTCCGTATAGCAATGCAGATCTTAGTTGAAGGAATTTTAGTCTTACTTTCTTACGCAAATTAACTTCCAAAATTTTTTCAGCCTACCAATTGTCAGATTTAGCCCCCAATCCCGGCATATGGAAATTCTTACGATGCGTCCATGCTAGTGTTAAACATACGTCGTCAACTTATCGCATAAATATCACAAGCAGGTTGAAAACAAGTTGACGACAATATAAAGAACGAATCTTTGTATAATGCTTGATAAACTCTTGTGAAGCACTGATTAGCACTACCGATAAGTCGTTGACTTGCTTCCAGCCTGTTTATGAAGAGTGTACGGTAAGTTACCGACTTGTGGACGTACCCTGAGCATTCTCTCTCTCTCTCTCTCTCTCTCTCTCTCTCTCTCTCTCTCTCTCTCTCTCTCTCTCTCTACTTACACCAGGGCCCACAAGAGATTGCTTTCCATCTGCCTCTCAACATAAAACAAATACGTAAATCTAACCATTCGCAATCTGGTAGCGCAGGAGCAGAAAAATAGCGCCTGAGTAGCGCAATGTCCGTGAAAATAGCCGTTGTTCTTCAAGTTCATTGGAAAGCATTTGTTTGCTCGTAGCTCATTTGGGTTTTTGGGGGAGAAAAAAAGGGAAAGTTTAATTCCTGCTTCTGGGGAATCTCTCTCGTAATTAAATTCACAGACCTTTCAGAAAATGGGTAGTTTATTTTTTGCTGGGAAATTTAATGCTTAGGAATTTGGTAACGTTAAAGCAAGTTTTAATTTTCCTATAAACAAGGATTCAGCTGAAAATATGCCTCTAAATATGACGAAAAAACTTAAAAATATTGAAGATTTTAAAGTTTTATTTAGAAGCGTATTTGAGAATGAAATTAGATTAGCTGAATCTTTGTATATAAGGAATTTAGTAATTTGTACATTTTTTTTTTTCACTTCCTAACGGAAAAATCACTGTGGCAACTAATGAACTATTTATGAACCGTTAGCTTTACATATGTACTGAATTTATTTTTATTATATTTTTTAACCTCTTAATTATTTTGGTACATATTTTCCTGCGAATAAACCATATATCTTCGATCAGACCGTTTGAATATGTACAAATATTTATGAAAGACACGTGGAACCAAAACGAACCTTTAGATTCTCACATTAACAGTTGATTTATTGGGTCGTTGACCATATCATAACAAAAACCGAACCTAAACATACAGATATTCCCGCTAAGGTAAACAGGCAGTATCAGTAAGCCAGGTGAATCTGCCTTTAGGCAAGGGCCTGTGCTTTCATAAGGTTAACCTTAATCTAAAGTAATCCCCCTCCTCCCCTACTGATGGACGCACTTAAATTCATACCTTCCTCCTGGAAAGGTATAATTGCGATGGGGTACAGGTATATGGAGCGTGAGGTTATTAATATATATTTGAAAATAAGTCCTGGAAAGGTATAATTATGGTAAGGTACAGGTATAATAGGGGGTGAGGATAATATAAATTTGAAAATAAGTCCTGGGAAATGTATAATTGTGATGACGTACAGTGTATAAGGCGTGAGAATGATACAAATTTAAAAATAAATCTTGGTAAGATATAGTAATAGTGATAAGGTATAGGCATATAGGGCGTAAG
>NC_089797.1:9517894-9530394 GCF_040412425.1 Macrobrachium rosenbergii
TTGTGACGGAAGACCTTTCATAAAACTGATTTGTGGACGATGTCAAATGCCTTTTCGTAATCAAAAGCTATCAGAGGTGGATTTTTTAATTCCATGCAATGATGCTAAATATGTTTTAACTCAAATATGTAATCTGTGCAGTTCCTTCCTTTTCTATAACTATATTTTTAATTTTCAAGGTTTTTTATCAATTTCTTCCTCCAGCCAGTTGAATATAATCAATAAATATTTTCGTTGCAACTGACGTAAAAGCTATGACTAATAGTTATGAAATTCAGTTAATAAGGTCATACATACGAGACTCGTTCAGATTATATATATATATATATATATATATATATATATATATATATATATATATATATATATATATATATATATATATATATATATATATATATCAGTTACAATGTTAAAATGTGAAGATTGTGTATACGAAAGCTGCAATGCACAAACATGGAGATTATATGTACGTTGCAATGTGCAAACGTGAGGATTACAGTATGTAGTTGCAACGAGCAATGACATTAAATGTTAGATTTCACGAAAGGATTTAATGACCCTAAGTATTATTTGGGGAAGATTTAGGACCTCGTTTATTCAAAAAATGTTTAAAAAAAACTCTTCAGGTAAAGGTTACCACTTTCTCAATACAGAACAATAAAAAAAATTAAAAAGAAAGAACTTTGTCTTCTTAATTTTGTAAATCTATTAGGTTATATTTCGAGAATATGTAAATGTTATAGAAAGAATTTAAAAAAATTATGATATACTCAAATGAAATATACATGTAATACTGAGAAGCATAATATGTACAAGGGGGCTTTCAGGTAAAAGTCTAGTCTAGCAGGGTCTTTGAAGTCTATCAGAATATTTTCTTAATGCTGACGACTTTATTTCTTTAGTTTCAGTTACCATTAAAGATTTAATTTTTTTTTTGTAAATTAACGTACTTTCGTATCTAATAATATTACTGTTTTCTTTTTCAGGTCATTTGAAAAGGACATAAGATGATCATTTAGGAAAGTGGAGAGAGAAATCGCAAGAAGAAAACAAATGAAGGAGTGAAATGTTGCGAGTCTTCTATCCTAAGAGGATCATGTAACGTGAACAAAAATCCCCTGACGAGAAAATGAAATCGTAACAACTCTAAGGATTATTTTTTTTCTGTAAACAAATGAGCAACTTCGTGATGCTTGTTGCATCTGTGAACAGTGGACGTTATTAATGTACAACTCGGTAAAATATTAGAAACAGAATGAATTGAGAAAAAGTTGATAATGAGACAGAAGGGAAGTTGCATTAGAGATCACCATGGCATGAAATTATGGCATCGAAAAAACATGTGATTATGAGTTCCAAAAACTGCTTCTTTCTTCATTGAAAAGATTTTCTCCTCATCGCGGGGATATGGAGGCTCACATAAAGAAAGTCATTGTCGTCCTCTTAGTAACATTTTCTTCAGCTACATATGACTTTGGTAAGTACATTAAAACACCTTAAATTCTTCTTAGATGTCTGAATGAAATTTGGCCAACTCATTTCATACAGTTTTGTATAGTTATAAACATTTCATCGGCATTTCCATGAATACAAAATAGTTAGGATAGGGTCTTCTTGTGAGTTCTAGCAAGAGTAGTAGTCATGAATGAATAAAAACTCATATTCAGTGAAGATAAGATACGCGACAAAGTGTCATTAAAAATGGGAGACAAAAATTTTAGACTTGTCCGTTGCTCATCATAACATTCAAAGTCAAGAATCAGTGTGACATGCATTTTATTTATGACGAGCTTTAACTGCGCTGGCGCTGCCCGTCGTCTCCCCTACACTGCGCTGGAACCGGTGCGGACGCAGGTTTGCAGGAGGAGGCCGGATGTGTCATGTTTCCCCTACCCTCCCGATCTCCTACCTACCCCGCCCCCACCCGGTGCGGACAAACAGTTTTGCAGGAGGAGGGTGGATGTGTCATGTCTCCTCTACCCTCCTGATCTCCAACCTACACCGCCCCCACCCAGTGCGGACGAACAGTTTTGCAGGAGGAGGGTGGATGTGTCATGTCTCCCCTACCCTCCCGATCCCCTACCTACCCCGCCCCCACCCGGTGCGGATAAACAGTTTTGCAGGAGGAGGATGGATGTGTCATGTCTCCCCTACCCTCCCGATCCCCTACCTACCTCGCCTCCACCCTGGGCGGACAAAGAAGAAAGATCTACTCGGATTTTATTATCAAAGAAGATAGATTCTTATTTGTTATGGTATATCTGACAAAGAAAATGAGAGTTTTACTGACTTCATCTTGAGCAACCCCTTGTTATTAAGGATAATTCACTCGAGGAGAACGGCTTAAATGTCCCGATCTTCAATATTTATCACTGAATATGTTTTAATTACATACTGATTATCTCTGTGGCCCTGGTCCTTTATTTCAGTGATGAAACCAGAATTCGTCGAGAAGCTCCGGGATCTCAATGTAACTGCATACGTTGGCCAGACAAGTAGACTTCCCTGCACCGTGAAACATCTGTCTGGAAAAAGAGTGAGTTATCATGATTATGTATTGTATTTGCGTTATGTAGATTAGCAAAAGTGGAATAGCTTTATTTGAGGAAATTGTAATAGAATGTCTGAATGAGCAATGCGAAGGCTGTGAGATTAAATATCTAATTACTTGTATTTTATAAATGTGAGATCTGATCATGATTTTATTCATTTGTTTTCTCTTGACCAGAGAAAATGACTGAGTTGTATTTGTAAAGAGAAGAAGTTTGTAAGTAGTTATAAATTTCAGAATTGCCTGTATTCTCTTGAAGAGAAAATGCTATATCCAGTAACCAGTATGTTATAAATTTCAGAATGGATCATGATTGTGCATTTGTATTCTCTTGACCAGAAAAAATGACAGAGTTGTATTTGAGAAATTTGTAAGAGAATTGCCTGAAGGAGCTATATCCAGTAACCTGTACGTTATAAATTTCAGAATGGATCATGATTGTGCATTTATATTCTCTTGACCAGAAAAACTTGGGGAAATGTGTTTGAGGAAAACTTATATCTATTATAATTTGCCTGTATGAGCATTGCAGAGGCTGTAAGATTTATTATATAGTAAATTCTTTGTTATGAATTTGAGATTCTACATCATTTCTGGTTTCTTTTAAGTAGAGCCAATCAACATAGAGCGGAGGTTAATGGAAAATAAAATAATTTCTTTTGTGCACCAACGGGCGTCTTATTATTATTATTATTATTATTATTATTATTATTATTATTATTATTATTATTATTATTATTATTATTATTATTATTATTATTATTGATTTACTAGTAAACTGTTAATACGTATGTTTTGTGAAAATAATACAGAAATCTCATTACCTATTTAATATTAAAGGTGCCGGATTTTATCTGAATCTAGTATTTTTTAGTATGTCAACGGACACGCGTTCTCATTTTTATTCGCAGTCTGTAGAGAAAGTTCAAAGACACAGAAATACTGTGAGTTTAATTTACAACGTCCTCTGTGTAAACCACAATAAAGAACTGAAGCCTGAGGCTTCAAAATGTGATGAAATCTTAAGCATCTGGGTAATTTTCATGTTTAACCAGTTTTTATTTACAACCACACCGATGTTTTGCACTCCATTTCGATATATATTTTTTTATAAATTTTTAAAGTTTTCTTAATTATAAAGATATATTTCGGCTCTGGTCATGTTAACTATAAAAAAAGTTGCCAAGTGACATTCAACCTTGCTGACCAGTTTTCCATACCACAGAGTCATATCCAGCTCCTGCTTTCATAACTCTCTCTCTCTCTCTCTCTCTCTCTCTCTCTCTCTCTCTCTCTCTCTCTCTCTCTCTCTCTCTCTCTCTTTTTAAGGATAAGGTGGGATGTATGTCTGACATTTCAAAAGGGCAGGCTCTTTATCGTTTGACTTTAATATCATAGTTGCGGTCATTCTGTTGCCCTTTCCATGAAAAGAATCATTTCGAGATTAGGGGATTACAGAACAGTTTTAATCACACATCATCACATTATTTCGTTCCAGATAAAACAGGTTAATCTGGTGTGGTAAGAGCAGATATTTTCACTGTTGAGGTTTATGGGAAAGATATTATGTGTTGTCTTCTACTACATATTTCGTAAAAAGATACTACCTTTGTCGTTTGACGGAATATCAGAATTGTTCACTGTTCAAGCATTTAACCAAAACATATTCTGGAAATAATCTGAGTTGTTACGATGACTCGAGTTGTCAAGTACCTTAATATTAGAAAAATGATAATAAGATTTTCTCTTAAATAACGATTTGAAATGCATAGAAATCTCTACAGTTCATGGGTTCAGGTGTCATTTGTTTTCTTCCAGGTTTCCTGGATACGTCAAAGAGATCTACAGGTCTTATCTACTGGACGCCACACGTTCTCGACGGACCTGAGAATTTCGGTGTTGCCTGGAATGCGAGTCAAACTCCGAAGGTCTAGGGACCTCGTCCTTCAAAGACCACATCTTCGCCGTGTATCGAGGGGCACCAGGTGTACAGGTGAAAGTCTCACTTTGAGGACGTGGAATATAAAGCCATTTGAGTTTTCCACCGTCTCTGATTATCAGCAGGCGGACGCGCAGGAGTAAAGAAGAATATTCTATCAAGACATGCGTCTGTCCAGAGAGAACTGCCCCAAATTCCGTTTGAAAGTACAGGAACCAGTGGTTGGGATAAACTTTCCCACCAGCATTTCAGAGGCAGCGAGGAAAACACAAGAAAAAAGATAGGAAAGGATCTTAGCCCACAGCATTTCGTAGACAGTAAGGAAAAGAAAAGGACAGTTGTAGGTCTATACAACCCAGAAAGAAGAAGCAAGTCTTCGTACAAAAACAACGACTTTGGGAAACTTCTGAGTCACAATAGTTCTTGGGTCCGACTGAGCAAGAGGAGATCTAAAAAGGCAATAACTTCCCAAAATCACGAGGCACAAAATAAAGAAGAATCACAAACGATGTTTTTGGAAACAACAACAGGTTTGCCCCAAGATAAGAGACGTTCACATAAGAGTGAGAAAAGTCCCATAGCCATCTTCCCTCAAGGACCAATCCCAGCTGCCAGGGAATACAAGCACCGGAAGTTGACCCCAAATTATATCGATGGTGCCTGGGAGCCCGAGGATTATTCTTTGCAGATAAAGGACACTAAACCTGAGGACGCTGGGACTTACATATGCCAAATTAACGCGGAGCCGAGAATATCACAAGCTGTGGTTCTAACAGTTGTTAGTAAGTAAAGACATTCTCTTTCCCCCATAACATTATAGTCAGTCTAAGAAACAATCTTATAAAATGAAATGAAACACTAAGGAGTTTTCTAAATAGGGAAATTAAACTAGCCATAGCAGCTTCATTTCCCACTGAGATTAAATTCAGGAAAGATAGTTTACATTAATAAAATCATGAAAGGAAATTATTTTGTTTCATGTCAGTTGGCAAATTATGTTTTTAAGATAAGTATTTATCCTTTGATATTTTAGGTTTTGCCTCTTCTGGAAGACCTAAATTTTTTTAGGAAATTTTTCTCAACCTTTCTCTCATAATTTTAGGATCAAAACATTCAGTTATTGCCCATTCAGTTGCTTTTCTGCTCTGTTGTTTATTTCTACTTAAATTTAGTAGTTTGTATATTTCTACTTAAACTTAATAGTACTAATGGTAGTAATACTCATTTGAATATTACCTGGTTCATGGTACATCATTACTAATGGAACAGTATATGTATATATATATATATATATATATATATATATATATATATATATATATATATATATATATATATATGTGTGTGTGTGTGTGTGTGTGTGTGTGTGTGTGTGTGTGTGTGTGTGTGTGTGTTTACTGTCAACTTAATGCATATACGTTTATATATTTACGACCCTAGTTTTTTGTAGTTAGTGATGCTTCTTACTATTGTTATTGGAACACGAAAAGGAGATCAATTTTTTACCATTCTTCTGTTCTTCTCTTATACCTAGAAATGAGCGCTGAAATTCTGGGCAGTAGAGAGCTGTACGTTAAGGCCGGAAATCCCGTAACTTTGTCCTGTAGAGTCAACCGTGGGGCTCTGAGTCCAGGTAAATATCAGGAAAATGTTTCTTGATTTCTAAAAAGGGTCTGTGTATTAAGAGGATAAAAAGACATGATAAATTGGTATAATTCTGTTGTTTTACTTTATTATTATTATTGTTAATATTATTATTATTATTATTATTATTATTATTATTATTATTATTATTATTATTATTATTATTATTATTATTATTATTATTATTATTATTATTCAGAAGATGAACCCTAGTCATATGGAACAAGCTTACGTAGGCTATTTAAATTCAAGCTTCAAAAGAATGTGGTGTTCATTTGAAATAAGTAACAGATGGTAATAAGAAATAGAGATCGAAGAGATCAGTTATTAGAAAAGAAAAATAAATTAACATATTAATAAATAAATAGATAAGAATATAAGTAGATTATTAAAATACAAGGAGGACTGTTTTCTTTAAATATCATTACTTTGTCTATGACATTAATTTTGTGCTTTGCATACGGTAATCGAAGTTTTGAACATTTTACTTTGCCTAATATTAAAACATTTAGCTATATATTAACATGATATTTCCTGAAAACTGTAAGCAAATTATTTCTTTAAAAAAAAGTATCCTTACCAGAAAGATTTGAATGAGTAAAATTAATGACCTGATTTCTATTGTACTGTAGGTCGTAGGGGATGAATGAGAAATTTACGTTTTATTTTATTTATTTAATTTGATCTTGTTTCATTTTTCACTGCTTGAAGGTTTCATCCTTTGGTACAAAGGGGAGAGTTTGGTTGAGTACGAACGCAGTGAAGGGCGAATACAAGTACTGACGGAGGCCGGTGGGGTCAGCCACCTGCTCCTGAAGAGCGCCCAGCCCAAGGACTCCTCAAATTATACCTGTTCTCCTGCTGGGGCAGAATCTGCGTCTCTAACACTGAGTGTCATCGTCGGTTAGTAGATAACTGGAGTGATGATATTTTTTCCTATTTTTACCAAGGTTATGGTTGTACAGTTCAAGTTACTTCGTGACTGAGTTATCTTCTATGGTAATATTTATCTTTGTCAAATATTGTTACTCAGTTGACCAAGTTAGAAAAGTTATATTGTTGTTGGTGCAAAGGTATTTACTGCAAGTGTTATGTTGTTGTATGTATATATATATATATATATATATATATATATATATATATGTACACACACACACACACACATATATATATATATATATATATATATATATATATATATATATATATATATATATATATATATATATATATATATAGATTTAGTCATACTAGAAAAATTTAACAAATTCAAACATGAACCTGTTTATCAACAGCTAAACCAATCATTACTGACTGTTTAGCTTCTGATTGAACTTACAAGTCATGCGACAAAAATTATTGCTAGTTATCATTTCGGTTTCACTGTGGTATCATTGTTACTTCAAGAGCACTAATATAATTCCTTTTATCTTTACCTACAGATGAACGGCAAGCGGCAATGCAACAAGGTAACAACAGCCCCACTATCAAGTCATCGATGGTGACACTTGTCATTTGCACCATCCTCCTAATCGAACAATTCTCGTATCCTGCCGGACCTTTACAACCAGTATTAAGCCGCTTCTTCTTCTTCATGTTAACGGGAATGAATTCTACGTTTATTTCATGGCAAATAAAAGCCTCTATATTCCTACTGTTGGTGGTGCTGCTTCATGTAGGGGAAAGTATTGCCCATTTTTTGCTGGGGTCTTCTTATAAACTTCAGCAGATTCAAATGCCACTTTTTCAGAAGCCTCGCCAGTGTCGTTACTCGTTCCCAAAGGATGGGTTCTCCGTATTTCATCCCTTTCTGGTTTCTAATATCGACGATCCCGTAGGGGGTTAGTGTCGACAGTGCACCCTTCTCTGTGCACCTTAGGCATTACTTAAGGTTCTTTGCAGCCCCCAGCTGCAACCCTTTTAATTCCTTTAACGCTACCTCCTTTCATATCTTCTTTCTCCCATCTTACTTTCCACACTCTTCTAACAGTTGTTCCATAGTGAAACAATTGTTACACCTTTAAACCCTCTTCTCCTCTCAATTTCTCTTTCAGCGCTGAATGGCCTCATAGGTCCCAGCGCTTGGTGGCCTTTGGCCTAAATTTTATATTCCATTCCATTCTGATATCGATGAAAGGTTTCCAGAAATACCTCTGGCAACAATGACGGGAAACTTTAACGTGAAGAAAGCCTCATTTTCATCATGCATGTACGTATGTAAGTATGTATGTACTATGTATGTTTGTGTTGCTTGGTGGTTAAACTATAAGCTAAGATGTAACTTTAATTGATAAGGAGATGTTCATAAGAGCCATATGTATATTCTAAACAATATTATCATACTTGATATTTTTGTAGCACAATATTCTTTACCAAAAAACCATAGATGTTTTCATTGATTAACCCTTAATGGCGCAGAATACAAAATACTTATGACAATTTCTCTGTCGAAAAAATGCAGATAAGTAAGAAACTACTCTTTGCTGGAAGACAGAGTTAAATATCTCATAAAATCTTGATAAGAACATCAAATTGAATAGCAAAAATGATTACTGCTGCTGGAAATAAGAGATTGATATAACAAGATAACCTTACGACCCTCAAAAAGGGAAAACGAGATCATATTTCTGCATGGAGGGAGGCCACGTGAAAGTTGTATCCTTTTTCTCGCTTCGGAGAAACAGATTGAGTCACTCGTCAAATAATGTGTGTCGGGGAAACTTCCAAGAAAGCTCAAAGCTGACTCGTGTTTCGCAGAGCAGCCATTGGATAATTTCCGCGTCTGCTTCCTTTTGTGTTGAGGGATCTTTCCTAGATTGTGACCCCCAAGGGTTTTCGGGGGTCGTTATCTAGGATTAATATTTCTTGGGGGTCATTATGTTTATAATATTAACAGTCTTTTGTTTATGTTTTTACGGTCATCCCCAAAGGGCTTGTACTAAACACGCCGCAAAGGTGGATGCATACCGGGTTAAAACCCTTGGGGGTCACTATCTAGGAAAGGTCCGTGTTGAGTAATACATCGTTTCAGATTATGGCTAAGCTTTTATTCCTGCATTCCAGTATATTAAATTACTCAGGAACAAAAGTCTTCTGTAGCGAATTTTGCAAACTATTTGCAAATATGGAAAAAATATATTATGTAAATATTTGCTTAAACTGCATTTACCGCAGTGCGTAATATTCTTTCGTTTTGACATCTCGGTAAAATGTTTCTAACTAATGAAAATTCCAAATCTTGTGCTCAGAGGAAGAACGTTCTTCCAGACACTGAATACGAAAAGAAATCCCCCAAAAGGACGTCACAAGCAAATTAGCATAAGTGGTCCTGGAAGTGACAGTTTTAGGCTGGTCTTGCATTTGCTGTCCTACACAGACGAGAACTTCCAGAGCCTAAGCTTTTCTGGAAGTGACTGCCTGGAACAGGTTCTTGCCACTACAGATTCCAGTTCCAGTTGATGCTCGCTGCTTGAATTTCACAAGAATTCCTCAACTCAGTCATATTTTTTTTTCTTTAACTGACACGTGAAAAAGTCTCTCTGGGCAGTTCGCGTGTCTGATGCCACGTTACCGTATTATAAGTAAAGCAAAAAGTACTTAGGAAAAAATGTCTATTCAGAGAAGTACTTAACTTGAACCATGGTTCACTTTGTTCGCCAAGAAGAACATTGATATTTTAAAGATTTATGCCTTTTAATAAGATCTGTTATTTTCAACCTGATTTTTATTAGTTCGTTGAATAACTAAGTAACTGGTCGATGGTTATTTTATGAATAATGCAGAAATTAATGAAATAATTAATCATTTAATCTTATTCTTCTCATGTACATTATATATAAATATATATATATATATATATATATATATATATATATATATATATATATATATATATATATATATATATATACATATATATATATATATATATATATATATATATATATATATATATATATATATATATATATATATATATATATATATATATATATATATATATATATATATATATATATATGCATAATTATACGTGTAGCACAAATGTGTATGTGTGTGAGTATAATCACTTTGACGCTTGATTTAATGTCTGACATCCCCAGGAGAAAATGAAAAGAGGTAAATCCTCACCTTTTTCAATTCTCTGAAAATGGCTTACGGTAAAACCTGAAACAAGTCAGGATTAACCAACTCTTTCCATTTTCATTGTGGATGTCATATGTATATATATGACATCCACACACACACACACACACACACACACATATATATATATATATATATATATATATATATATATATATATATATATATATTGATAGATAGATAGATAGATAAATAGTTAGATAGATAGAATGATAGATATATAGATAGATAGATAGATAGATGCATACATACATGCACACACACACACACACACACACACACACACACACACACACATATATATATATATATATATATATATATATATATATATATATATATATATATATATATATATATTTATATATATACATATAATCTACACACACACACACACACACACACACACACACACACACACATATATATATATATATATATATATATATATATATATATATATATATATATATATATGTATATATGTGTGTGTGTGTGTGTGTGTGTGTGTGTGTGGGGCAGTTCTGAGTGTATGATTCATGGTTGTTACTGAAATAAACATTCAGTTACAAGATTACAGTGACATCTTTATTCAGCTGCATGTGACATTGTTATGGTGGAAAAAATCTAATGAACCTCTTTATTTTTAGAAATCCTGTCACAAATTGTGTCAGAGAAAGATGATGGGGGAAACTTTTCCCCCCTAAACTCCGAAAAAAAAATTACATTAAAACTTTTCCCCTTTAAATTTGTCCACCAACTTTGCCCTGTTTTGATGTATAACATTTCAGGGCCTTCGTGCGTTTTAGTCCCTTTTAATGTCATCATTACTGAAACAGGGAATACCTTTGGTTTAGTTGGCGCATAATGGGTTCAGTTCATTTGTATTATTTCTCTTTGACAAAGAAAGTTCCACATGAAGAAATTAATCCTTAAACCACTGATAGTATTCTTGAGCAGAATAACTATTTATCTGAATAAGTTCATAGAATTTCTAAATATGTTGATCTTAAAAACTTATATATTATTGACACTAATATCTGGCTATAATAATAATAATAATAATAATAATAATAATAATAATAATAATAATAATAATAATAATAATAATAATAATTATAAACCACTGACAGTATTCTTGAGCAGAATAACTATTTATCTAAATAAGTTTATAGAATTTCTAAATATGTTGAACTTGAACTTATATATTATTAACACTAAAATCTGGCTATAATAATAATAATAATAATAATAATAATAATAATAATAATAATAATAATAATCTCATGACAGCATGAATTACTAAGATGGTTAAGAGATCAACAGTGGTGTAGATGTAAATATATACTTCTAAAATATACATTTACATCTAAACCATTAGGATTTCTTCACCAATAATAATAATAATAATAATAATAATAATAATAATAATAATAATAATAATAATAATAATAATAATAATAATAATAATAATGCCTAGATTTCAACTGTACATGTCAGGAAAACGAACTACCTGCATTGCATAATCAAATTGAGCTTAAATTTGATCACTAATGATCAACCAATTTGAGTTGGGTTGAGAGTAGTAAGATAAAAAAATATATAACAAAATGTTTACGACGAATCAAAAGAGAAATACAATTCTGACATACATCGTATTAGTGTGGGGTCTTCAAATCAGACAATTTGAATTATGTATTCCAGGTTTTATGAGCGACCAAGCACTTTTATTCAAATTACTTATTGGCCTCTATGAAACAATGACGAGAGAGAGATGATGTAAAAAGGAAGTCATACAATGACTACATCAGAAGGAAGTGCTTCTTAAGAAGGCTCCTCTCAAGTGACACCAAAGTCGCTCCCGTAGGGGAAGTGGGTGGAGTGCCGTCAGTGCACCTCACGCGGTGCACTGTTGGCATTAATATAAGTGACTTTGTAGCGTCTCTTCTCGAATCAGATGATCTTTGAATAGTAAAGATATCTTTTGGAATGGATGGTCGGTATATATATATATATATATATATATATATATATATATATATATATATATATATATATATATATATATATATATATATATATACTCATTGTATATATATATATATATATATATATAGCTGGGGATTTGGTACAATACATGTACACATTCGTTACTGGGGTCTACTGATGTCAGGTAGGGCAGCCGATCGAGGCTACGGCCTACCCCACCGCCAAATC
>NC_089797.1:9540394-9560394 GCF_040412425.1 Macrobrachium rosenbergii
ACTTTTTGATTTGGCTTTGTAGACCTGTGGTCTCGATCGATCTATACTATATATATATATATATATATATATATATATATATATATATATATATATATATATATATATATATATATATATATATACATTATGTGTGTATGTATATATTTATACATTATGAGGACAAATGATTATAGAATTTCATATGAAGGGTATAAGACTTGAGTTGATGTGAAACAATGTATTACATTCCATTTCTAATAAATCATATATTTTCCATAGTGTGGACTCAGCTGCAATCGTCGTTAAATATGCAAGATCTTAATAACTTAAATTACAGATACATATTATTCTTATAATTTAGCTTCTCCTTTGCTCTAAAACAATTACTTTAGAGTTCTTTTAAGAATCTAAATATATTTGTTTCAAAGTGTTCAAAAGTAAAATAATTTGCTAGACATAATTACAAAAATCATTTGTTCTTCCAAGTCAAGAGTTATTCTTGTTCAGTATATTTTTCTAATAAAATTAGGCGTTATAAAAACATTTTTGTCCTTGGGAAAGCCATATTATACGTATACCAGCAATAAATTATTTAAAAAGTTCCATTCAGTTTTCTGTAAAAGAAAATTATTGTGCCGGCTTTGTCTGTCCACACTTTCTTCTGTCCGCACTTTTTTCTTTCCGCCCTCAAATCTTAAAAACTACTGAGGCTAGAGGGCTACAAATTGGTATTCTGATCATCCATCCTCCAGTCATCAAACATACCAAATTGCAGCCCTCTAGCCTCAGTAGGTTTTATTTTAATTAAGGTTAAAGTTAGTCATAATCGTGCTTCTGGCAACGATATAGGATATACCGCCACCGGGCCGTGGTTAAAGTTTCATGGGCCTCGGTTCAAACAGCATTATGACTAAACCATCGAAATATACATCTATTGTCGGTGGCCTTGATTATGCACTGTAGCGGCTGTAGAGAAAACTCGATTGCGCAAAAGAAACTTCGGCGCATTTTTTACTTGTTTTATCTAATATATAAGAAATCAAAATCATAATGAGTCTCCTTTGATATTTGAAAAAGATCCTTTGTAACATCTTCAGTCTGAAAAGTATTCTCACCTGAAGATAATTCCGAATTGACAAAAGAAGTTGACTGGAAATGATAATACCCTTTCTTAAGGGCATTTCACCTTTGGGGGAAGAATGTGGTTGCCATATGCGTGAGGTAGAGTATATCCTGTTCCTATACAATTGCTCCACATATATATATTTATATATATATATATAATATATATATATATATATATATATATATATATATATATATATATATATATATATATATATATATATATATATATATATATATATATATATATATATATATATATATATATATATATATATAATCATGAAGCTACAAATGTTGCTTAATATCAAATTCACGCTACCTCGGGGATATCAGTGGGTAGACCGTCGACTGAAGTCGCTGGATAAGTAACTGCATCGAGGGATCGAGACCCGGCAGTACCAATCCATTTATCACTTGTAAACTCTCCTTCGGTGATAATTCCCTATCGGGGATATTCCCGAGGTAGCGTGAATTTGACATTAAGAGACATTTGTAGCTTCATGATTGTATATAAATCACGGTGTGATAAAAAATTTCATATATATATATATATATATATATATATATATATATATATATATATATATATATATATATATATATATATATATATATATATATATATGTATAGCAAGATTTTCTAACGATTTCAGAATAAGATAATGATAGGTTAAACCCGCCCCCCTTTTATGAATAATAAATTATATCCATTCAGAAAGATATAACACTCGACCTTTCTTCCCAAAATTTTGCCAACGCCACTTTGCTCTCTCAGTTATTTGTTCTGCTCTTGATCTAGTTCAAAGCTATTGGTCGATTCCCTAATGAGAGTAAATACTGAAAGCTTTTTTTTTTTTTTATCTTTAAATGAGTTCACAGACTGCGGCAATAGTCATTAATGATGCTTTGATGGAAGACCAGTCGTCCGCTATGATTATACCTGCTTTTATTTATTTATTTATTTTTTTATCCGGTCTTTTTAGTTGAAGAAAAATAATTTGTAAGTATATTTATAATGATTTGATCATTTTTTCACTATGAAAGTAAGAATAGAAATTAAGGGTCAGTAGTCATTGCATCCTATGATAAAAGAAAAAGGATTAGTATTTCTTATTGAATCAGATATATTCCAATCATGCACTAGATAATATTATGTATATGTGTTTTTATTTGGGCAATTTTTACTAATACTTCATTGTAAAATTCCACCTTTAAATGTTGTAGGTTTAAAGTTTCACTGAGCTGAGAAAACCAGAATTTTCTTCAGTCTATATTATTGCTGTCTTAGGATTTTCCTCAAAATTTTAAAAGAGTTAGATGATAGTGCAGAAAATCAAAGAGCGCAAGCCATCAAAATATCATATATTTTAAATACTCATTTTATATAGTTCTTAGATTTTTTTTCTCTTATACTCTAAAAAAAACACATTCATGATTTCGCCCTGTAGAGGGCTAATACAGCCAGTGCACCTCATGCGGTGTACTGTAGGCATTACGAAAGGTTCTTTGCAGCGTCCTTGCGGCCCCTAGCTGCAACCCCTTTCATTCCTTCTACTCGACCTCCACTCATATTATCTTTCTTCCATCTCGCTGTCCACCCTCTTAAATATTTCTTAGTGCAACTGCGAGGTTTTCCTCCTGTTACACCTTTCAAACCTACCTCTTTCCTTTCGCTGAATGACCTCATAGGTCCCAGTGCTTGGCCTTTGGCCTAAACTCTGTATTCAATTCAATTCAATTCAATTCAATTCAGTTCAATTCAATTCACTCTTGATTTCTGACTTCCAAGTTTCGTTTTCATAAACAGCGTAAAACAGTTTATTGCTTTCAGGGACTAAAAATACACAGGTGACCCCTTTCTCCTTTGCAAAATCTTCCATTCTCCATCTCTCCAATACTATTGTTTGGAATACTTCTCCATCTTCAGTTTAGGTTATTTTCGTCTCTTTCCACAACAATTGTCTTGCATCACGCGTCATTTGCTGTCAAAAAATTTTACGCCCACTAGATGAAATGTGAAGGATATGACGGCTTAACTCTGGAACGACCAAAGCGGTCACTTTGAGCGGAATTTCACTTTCAACCGTATTTATTTTCTGTAATTTTTTTTCCTACCAATCATGATTCTCCATTACTTTTTTTTTTAATTCTCTAGGATGCATATTGAACTGAAAGGAAACTAAATTTAGCTTTTTGCTCTACGAGATATCATGGCCTTTAAACCTTCAACGACCCAACAACGGCCATTGTAACCGCTGGTCTGTATGGGGAGTTCAGTTAGTTATTATGACGTGGGTATATCGTGACCCATTGTCAAGTATATCATGATTAGTCATTTAGTCGCTGCTGAGGTTAAATACAGTGAAAAATGTGACCTCAAATCGCTCGCTTTGGGGCATGTAAAATCTGACATCGCTGACTACAAATATCATCATCTGATTTCGGTGGTCATCTTACAGTATATCTGACGACGAGGAAGAAGAATCGTATATTTCGCAAGCTGAAAGCTCATCCGCATCTAATGAAGAAGCCGATGATGAGAATGGTGGCCGGTAATAAAATCACAGGAACAAAATTAACAGAAAAAAAAGTCACAATTTTGGCTAGGAAAAAAAAGCACATAAAAAAAGTTACAGAAAAAAAGTCACAATTTGGCCAGGGAAAAAAGTTCACAGGAAAAAATCACAGAAAAAGTCACAATTTTGGCTAGGGGAAAAAAGTAACATTAATTTATGGTGGCAATTAAAGCCATTCTAGTAATAAAACAAAATATTTTGGTTCTTTCCTAGAGAGTGACCCCCAAGGGTTTTCGGGGGTCGTTATCTAGGACTAATATTTCTTGGAGGTCATTATCTTTAAGATATTTACAGCCTTTTTTCTGTGTTTTAATGGTAATCCCAACGGGCTTGTACTAATCACGCCGCAAAGGTGGATACATACCGGGTTAAAACCCTTTGGGGGTCACTATCTAGGAAAGATTGTCACTTTTTTTCCTGTGACCTTTTTTTGTGACTTTTTTCCTGTGACTTCTTTTTTACCTATGACAATAATAACGCAATACAAAGTGGGTATACTTTTGATGAAGAAGAAAATTAAATAGGTGGGGAATGATTCGTGGGACATATCAATTGAAGAGGTGTATGCGACAACAGGCATTTCGATGCTTGAGGAATTATCGCTAAAGGACAGCCAGTGTAACAACTCTGATGAAAACCAAGTAAGAAATGCGCCGACGTTTCTTCGGCGCAATCTAGTTTTCTGTACAGCCGCTACAGCGTATAATCAAGGCCACCGAAAATGGGTTTAACCACGGCCCGGTGGTGGCTATCCTATATAGCTGCAAGAAGCACGGTTATGGCGAACTTTAATAACCTTAAATAAAATAAAAACTACTGAGGCTAGAGGGCTGAAATTTTGTATGTTTGATGAATGGAGTGTGGATGATCAACATACCAATTTGCAACCCTCTAGCCTCAGTAGTTTTTAAGGTCTGCGGGCGAACAGAAAAAGTGCGGACGGACGGACAAAGCCGGCACAATAGTTTTCTTTTTAGAAAACTAAAAACTTGGCGACCCCACTTTTCAGTCAAATCGTTTTAAAGCAATTATTGGATTTCTTAGAGTTGGGGTCAGGTCAGCAAGATCCACTCGATTGCAAACTGATAGATATGCGTTGATTTGTGAAGTTTTGGAGAAATCTGTCAAAAACTGTATTGTTTGCTATAGACTCCTCTCCCCTCCCCAAGAATATAATAGTGGATAAGCAGTTATACGAAATGTAGGTGCCCTACATTCATACACTATACTGCCAGCAAACCACACAAGTTCAGTATTAAGTTTTGTTAGCGGCTGATGTAAATTCAAAATACATGCTCAGTGGATTTCCATATCTTGGTAAAAACCACAGCCTTCTTGCAAATCAGCCAATCTCCGAATATGTTGTTCTGAAGTTAATAAAACCGTAAATGGGAAGAGGAAGAAATGTGACAACAGGTAATTTTTTCACTTCAAAAAAACTGGCTGAAAAATCACAAGTTACAAAAGCGAGTCTTGTGGGGAGGGTAAATCCTATTCGAATGGAGATTCCCATTACATAAAAAAAAATTCCCATGACGATCTGTACAGCAGAACAGTGCTGAAAAACAATCAGTACACTCTGACAGTGTATCAGTGTCAGCCAAACGAAAATGTACTCCTACTTTGTAGCGTTAGCACAACTGTAGACACTGGAAATGATGTTATTTCAACAACCTAAAAGGTATAAATATATGTATACCGATAAACCGTCGCTATACTGACGATAACGACTGTCAATAGAAACTGGAATGCGGCGGTCACCCGACAGTGCCGTCGTTCCAAGGAAGAGGGACTGTTATTACCTGTTGTTATGAAGGCCAGGTTTAGAAAAAGACTGCTGTTCTAATTAATCTTAATCTTGTGATTACTTTGAATACATGTCTTATTTCAGTTCAGCAAACAATATGTCAGTGTACCAAATTACTGTATAATATTTTATCTATTTCAGGTTTGATAGTAATTATGTCAGTTTTTCTTGAGATAACTGAGGAATCTTATATTACTGATTACGTCAGCAACTTTATTCAATTTCCTTTCTAACAACTAATTGTACGGTCCAATGAATCTGTTGGATGTTTTAACGCCAGCGAAAATTTGTTTCACTTGATAGAAGTTCATTTCTACTATAATGTGGTTCTGATTCAATAAGCTTAGGTCCCGTTGCTCTGTGGTTCTTAGCCACGTAAAATAAATACCATCCTTTGGTCCATCTAGGAGAGCTGTTAATGCTCAGTGGTCTGGGTTTTCTAAGATATACTTAACATCTTTAAGAATAATTATACCATCATTGATGTTTTAAATACGAAAATGTATGTACTTTATTCAATACATGTACTGTACTGTCATTTTGACTTTCTGTCGTTCTAGGTATGTATACCATTGTTGGTCCATCTAGTGTTAACCTAATTTCAGAGCAGACATTTTGTAATATCATTGATGAAATACAATTTATTATTCACAAAATGATGGTTCAAGGCATAAATGTTGTTAATTCGACTGAGTTACCTAACAGAAAAATTAAAATTTTGGTTATTTATATGAAAAGTCACAGGTAAAAAAAGGTAACTTTAATTTATGGTGGCCCGTAATAAAGTCACAAGGGAAAAATTCACAACATTTCTTGGGGGTCTTTATCTTTATGATATTTACAGTCTTTTGTTTATGTTCTCATGCAAATCCCCAACGGGATTGTACTTAACAAACACAAAGGTGGATACATACCGGATTAAAACCTTTGGGGGTCACTATCTAGGAAAGGTTTTTGTGACTTTTTTTCCTGACTTTTTTTCCTGTGACTTTTTTTTACCTGGATTCAAGTTACATCAACTACTGCAAAAGCCAGTACTTTAGTACTTCTATCTTAAATCATTATCTTGAACTTTATTAGTAAAATTTCTGCACTAATATCTAGGCTTAAGTTATTAACATAACGCAAAAACAGAAATTTTGCCAAATTTACATTGCATCACTTCAGGAACTCCAGTAGAATTTCACTGGTTTTAAGTACTTATATGTGGCAATTTTAAAATTATACCAAGAAATGGAAATTTGAGGCCCACCACCATTAGTTAATTGCAAAAATAATCTCTGGATGTAACCAATAATTTTGAAACTTCACGACTGAACGAGATTCATATTATTGGAATTCTCTGGCCATAACGAATTTTTATACATTAATTTTGTAAAATCAAGTAGCAGAACCTCACAAAGTCAGGGTGAACTATTAAAATTATTAATTAGCAAACTGAGAAACTTTCCTAAGAGAATAAAATTACAGAATATCACATATTCTACTCATACGAGTTCCAAATTACCTTTGGATGTAAACAAGTATTTTCTGTTAAAATCTCTCCGGCTTAAAAAAAAAAACAAAATTAAAACACAAAAGTTCAAGTTTTTACCATTTACATCCATTTAAGGTTTGTTATTCTAGCATTAATTTGAGTTTAAAGACAAATAATGCATCTGAAGCAGCTTTCTCCATAATCAAATAAAGAGAATTTCCACGTAAAAATGAAGATATTTCAGTGGTAAAAATTTTCCGTACGCCGTGACTTTCTAACCGTCGTTTTAAACATTCAAACGCAACTTTTTCTCTTCCTTGAACGCAGACCTGAGCGCTTCCTCAGTCTCCCCTGCTCCAGAGTCCTTGCTGACGGCTGGCCAGCTGGGTTCGCGGGCAGTTGGTGGTGTTTTAAGTTCAGTCTTTAACTTGCTGTTTCTTGGTGTGTGTGTTTTATTGCTGGCCATGTGAGAATCGTGACGCTATCGGCTGTAGTTGGAGAGTTCACTGGGCTGTTGTTTTGTGAAGGTGAGTTAGTGTTCTTAAGGAGAAACTTTTTTTTTTTTTTTTTTTTTACATTAAAAATAGGATTAAAAACGTTTTTTTTTTTTTTTTTTATATTAGAAAATTGTATCATAGTAGTAACACGTGGTTTCTAGAATATATTAAGCTGGATTGTGTTAGTGTTTGAGGTTTTATTTAGTTACGTTAAAGTTTGTGTTTGAGGTTGTGTTTAGCTGCATTAACATGAGATTTTACTTTCAGGGCATCGTGAATTATTAATCGAACATCGTGTGGGTCAAGTCTACGCTTAAGGTAAAGTGAAGCTTTTAAATTTTTCTATTCGACGGGGTTAAAGTCAGTTGTGTATCATTTAACATGGGTTCCAATAGATTTTCACTTACTTGGGGTTTTGAAAGATTTTTCGTATGGGTAGTTTGAAGGGATCTGTTCGAGGTACTTTAAGTTTACCGTTTCTTCCAGATTTCTATCTGGGGAAGTTAGTGATTTGTGAGGCAAACTAATTTTAATCTAATTTTAATCTGGGTCAATCTTGGGGAGTTAAGTGTTTTGTGACGTAAACTATTTTTCAGGATGACTTGAAGCCTCGAATAACGAATATTAGTAATTTCAATCTTAATTTTAGTGGTCTGTGAGGTAAACTATCTTCTAGGGAGAAAATTTATTTAAATACTTTTATCAGATGGTAACTAAAACTGGCACGCACGCTTGACACTTGGTATTAGTTTTGTATTGCATTTGTTTTTAATTAATTTATAACTTTTCTGATTTTGGGTTTTTAATGTTTGTGGCGTTGTGAAGGTTCTAGCATTTACTTGGCTACTTTATTTTACGAAGGTATAAATTTAGTATTGCAAGACTGCCTCATTGCGTTCATCTATAAGAGGATTACTTGGATACAAAGATTTCAATCCACGTTAATTGCGTAGACCCTTAAATTGAAGATATTAGTTATGGTTTTAGTTCGTTCATAACCATAAAACCAGTAATATCTAAGCTTCTGAATTTAAGTTATCTAATTTTTGAGTTTTCATTTGTATGTAAATTAACTAGCCCGTTGACTTAGTAAAATATTTAAATCAGTTAGTGTTTAAAGTTAATACTTTTTTTGGCTGTGGCTGTGCCTGATACATTCGTTAAGTCTTTAAGTATCCTTAAGATTAACTTCTTTAAGATTAACGTACTACTCTTTAAGGTACTCTAGTCAGTTTCTTTAATGTATTTTGACTATATTTTAACTATATTGACCTAAATCTTTAACTAAATTAGCAGTTAAAACTCTATTGATAAAGTATCAGGTACAGCTGTAGCGAGATATATTTTGATTACTGTTTAATATTGTACTTTGCTACCAAAAGTCCACCTTTGCCGGGGTGGCAGAGCCGCCTGTCAGGCAAAGGTGGACTAGGGGCATGCATGGCGGACTTCGGTCTGCCATGCATGTCCTGACTTTAACCAAAAACTAATTAGGTTCTTTTTCAAGTCTCAGCTTTAGGCATTTAGGGTTGTTTAGGACTTAGGGTTTCTTAGTTTATTTGGTTTATCCTTGGATATTTGGGGTTTGAGTCATAGGTTTTTTTTTTCAAAGCTTTAATTTGGCTTATCCTTGGGTATTTAGGGTGGGACCTAGTTTTTAGGGTTTCATGGAGTTAATGTTAGTTTGAGTTTAGAGGATGTCCGTGGAGGTTTTTTTAGGCTGATAATTGTAGATCAGTCGCTAGTGTGGTTTTGCGCGAGTGTGGTTGCGTGCGCGAGTGTGGTTGCGTGCGCGAGTGTGGTTGCGTGCGCGAGTGTGGTTGCGTGCGCGAGTGTGGTTGCGTGCGCGAGTGTGGTTGCGTGCGCGAGTGTGGTTGCGTGCGCGAGTGTGGTTGCGTGCGGGCTTGTTAGAATGAGATCCGTATGCGGTTAAACAGGAATGTCATAAGAGAATGTTCACTTCTGATAACAATGAAAATGGAAACTCTTTGGGTAGCTTATTAAAGGGTATATTTTGGTAGCCATTATTGCCATACAGTTTCTGTAACTTTACGAATTCTGATTTTCGGTAATTTCAGTATTGGATAATTGGTAATTGGGCATTAACATTCATATTGCTTCCCATTTTTATGGTTGGATTCATTGCAGTGGTGAAAAGACTCCCTCGCTCTCGCTAGCGTTAGGAACTACACGTTCAGTTCGTTTATCCAATCAGTGTTTTTTCTCTAATTCAGATAGAGAACTGAAGGTTCTTCGTACTCGCCTCCAGACACTGAAGACAAGACTGACATTACTTTTAATGTTTCATTCTGCTTGGGTATTCATTCTGCTTGGGTATCTTTGGTTCAGATTTTCATGCCTCTGAAGGTTGAGGCGTGAAGCAAACTCAACTGAATTTTCTTTTAACTTTATTGCTCTAATGATACCATACTTTAGTTCCATAATTCTGAAGGCTGTTCTCGGCCACAGAGGAGCTCATAATAACTAAACTTTGAAGATACTTTAGGAATATTGTTAAATAACATGCGGGAGTTCCTTGTCCATTCTTTGATATTTTCCTAGTGACAGGGGTTTTTCTTAGATATTTCCTAGTGACAGCGGCATGGAAGATAGTTTAATTTGTAAAGGCAGTTTTCTTTTTGTAACTAACTTTTGTGAAACTATTCTATAATACTTTTATCATGACCTGGACAGAGGCAGCTGTTGTCGATGGCTCGTACTTTGAACTGGACATCGACAAGTACTAGATGATCAGCCCTTTTCAAACTTCCGATGCGGCGGATTCAAGTCATATGAAACGTTTGTGGGGAAAAGAGGAACTTGAAGGAATGCTGTAATTCTGTAAATTGAACAAGCAACCACCTTGCAGGAGGATAGACTTCGATGTGTAGTGATGCGTAGCAAATGGAAAATTTTCCTGTAACGAAATTTCCCACTGACAAGAAACGAGGGTAGTGTTCCTGATAACTTAACAGGACGCGACCCAGCTTTCTCATATTTTGAAGGATTCTCCTGCCGGCTCCTGCATTAAGCTGCTTATACAACGAATACGAAGATTCCACTTTATCACAGAAATTGGTGTAATCTTATTCATATGGAAATAACTGAAAATTTGGTGAAGAATTTGACCTTGAATGACTTATTCCTGCGTAAAATCTAGAACTTTGTTCTCGAGAAAATGGAAAATAGTCTGATTTAGTTTTAGGAGAATGATTTTGTATTTTTGTACGTTAATAAAATCAATTGAGTAATTTAGTTTTGTCACATTAACAACTCTAGCATTTCTTTCAAAACCTATATCTAGGTTTGTGGGTTGTAAGTGGGCTGTGAAATCTAAAACGAGTAAACCTGAAGCAAATATTTACGGTAAGATTGTTTGTTGCTTTGAAGGTTAGTGCTCTGCATTTTATAAGCTATTCTTCTGTTAATAAAAGCACTACTTCACTAATAGGAAAAACTGTGGTTCAGACTACCAGAATGGACATTAATCTTAATGATGTAAAAAGTATTTAGGTAAAAAGTAAAGGTCCTAAAAAAACTAACAATTGAAAAGAAAACTAACAATTGAACCGAATATAGACTTTAGGCCAGAGGCAAAGCACTGGGACCTGTGGTCATTCGGCGCTGAAATGGAAATTGGCAGTAAACGGTTTTAAAGGTGCAATTAGAGAAAACCTCCAACAATTGCACTATGAATCAATTGTTGGAGGGTGGGAAGTCAGATTGAAGAAGGAATATGAAGGGAGGTACAGAACTGGTAATACGCACAATCTAGAGAAAAGATTGAGTAGCTCTAATCCCTGACTGAAAAACAAATTGTATTATGTTAATAATTACCAAATAAAATAAGCAAATAATAACTGTAACTTAGTACAGTGCTATTATAAGGCTGTATTGATTTATAAGGCTGTATTGATAGAGTAATCTGTATACTTAATTTTATAGTTGAGTAAGTTAGGTATATTAGGTGTATTACAGAATTTTATGTTAATAATGAATCTGCCCAGTTTATGACAGCACAAGTCATTCAAACAGTCATTTAAACAGAAGTTGAATTGCTTGCTTATAAAGCATATAAATGTCTTGCAATGCTGTTGACAGGGTTTTGGTATCGGCTGAATTAGTGGAAAAATTGTGCAATAGCTGTTAGTAAGGTCTCTGTAAATGTTTTGTAAGCCAAGGGATTATTATTAAAACTCTTAGCGTCTGTTTGCCTTTTATTAAAAAGCTAACAAAAAGGTTGGTAAATGGTTACGCGAGGATGACTGAATAGTCATTAGCTTCGCAAAAATAAAATAACTAGTTTCTACGGTGTTGGGTGTATTGAAGCATTAAAGGCCCGTCTACACAAGCATACTATCGGTCTAAAGGTCAGTCCGTTGCCAGGTTAGTCTGTAAAATAAGTTACAATGCTGTTTTTCCACACGGCCATGTCTGAGCCGAGAAGACTGGCTGGAGGCCAATGAGGTTGTGACGATACGATACCTGCAGGAAGGTTCGTAACCATGAGAAGAAATTGCTTGTCGCTGTGTGCCCTATTAAGGCAACTGGGTAAAATGAGAAGGGGCTTAAGCTGGTTTATGAAATATCTTTGAAGGTATGAGAATTACAGAAGGTTACCATCAAAGACTTTAAATTTTGTTCAAAAATGGACCCCCAAGACCGTCCATGACCTTACATAATGTTTGTTGACAGACATTTAAAACTAAGCATAACGCATGCGGGGAAGCTTAGCACTGGAAAGTATACTTATCTTGAATATTCCCTTCGTCTGGATGCACCCTCCCGTTTCTGCAGAATATTGTATGAATTGTATAGCAAACATTGAATAATTCGCCGCGCGAGGCTATACATAAGCTTATTACCATACATATCCAAAAACAACCTGTAAGGTCCCGTCCACGCGGTGGAGCTTTGCTCTGCGAAATTTGCTCGGTGTGACGTCAGAAACGGCGACGAAAGCTTCGTATAGGGCTTTCCTAGTTTGTCGAAGTATCGAGGCTTTGCCTGCAGCAGGACTGTTAACTGACGGAAATATTTCTGGTAAACGGATGAAGACGTCACCTACGGAAAAATGTAAAGCGCAATTTCATGTAAAACCTTCACAAATAAAGGAAAATGAAGAGTTTCCCGTTATTTTACCCTTCATAATAAGTCAGGTACGACTTATGGGAACTTTGAAAACCAAATATATCAACATCCTTTATTGTAATGCTACGGAAATCTGTCTAGTCCATTATGCTTGGAAATGCTTGTGCTGTACTGTAGTGATCGGTAGCTGCATCCTGTTGACAGCAGAAATAGTAATGTCGCATGTACAGTAGTCGAGCTTCAGCTGAAATACTCCGCCTCATGGTAGTATCTTGTTTCCTTACATATGGTTCCACTTTCGATAAGTTGATAAAAGGTGTTACGGTCCATAATCATATAGTTGATGAAATCTGATTCATAGCCATGTCTCAGTTCCGCAATATCGTCATATGACTTCCGGTGTCTGCTCTTCTTTCTAGCCGCTCTTTACACCACGTCTTTTTCTGTCTTGTCGCTTTTATCTTTGCACACATTGCTACAACAATACACAGCGCGATTTTCGTCTTGCGTGTCTTACGATCCATAGTGTACACAACTCGGTCCTGTGTCTGTCACCGCCAGGCTCTCAGTCCAACCGGCGTCGTTCGGACAGCGGCATAAATGCGTACGACAGGCTTAGCCCGCAAAGAGGCAAAGTTTACCGAGCAGGGCTCGACCGTGTGGACGGGGCCTTAAAGTTTGATTTAGCATAGAAGGCTCATATATCCTTTAGCATTATCAGTGAATGTGCTTAGGCTTTTTATATTGGTGCCTGTTTCTTGCTGAAATAATACATTAGCTCAGGGAGTCAAGCTTTGATTAGATTTGTGCGCGGACGATCTGCAAACATTGCTCGGCATACACTCCGGTGGTTAGCCTAGCAGACAGAAACAACGAATCTGTCAGCGAACAAAGTTCTTGCTTCTGTTTGCTGACACTATGCTCGTGTGGACGGGACTTTATCAGGTCTGAAATGATGGAATGGGAAATAGACCCATGGGTGAAGAGATTGTTTCATTACTTGAAATAGTCGGTGCTACTTTGGCTTATCTACGCGTCACCTACGGTACTCAGAGGTGCTAGTATTAAACACTGTATGGTAAATGTGAAGTAGACGGTCGCACGATATCGTTTATTAATATAATAATTTGTCGACCACACAATATAGAAATTGGTGTACATAATACTTTGATTCCCGAGGGGCTAGTACTAAACACGGCGTCCCAAGGAGCTTCCGCCATGTTTAGTACCAGCACCTCGGAGTAGGTCACGCTGCACAACCTGTCCTAGACCGAAAAATCATATGAACCAGTTCAGTATTATCTCATTCGCATTTATCAATATTTCAAACTCATAAGAGAAACCGCATAAAAAAATCCGTATATACATTCCTGGCTCGGTTTTCTTAGTCCCATTTTTCTCACCAGTCTCTATCAATCGCGTGTTATGGTAGAGAGAGAGAGAGAGTGTGTGAGTTAGGTTTCAAAATATCACTGCCGATTCATAGGTAGTATATGTAAATATCAAATTCGCTAATCTGAATTTGCCCGATATCATGCAACATTTTTGTCAGTGGGAAAAATTAAATGTCCTTTGGCAACGGATATACACAAGTCTGTTCGTGGAATATAAGCCCTCTGCGGTATCATTCAAGCTGGATATAAAGCAATAGCACAAAACCATCATCATTTGTGATACCTGTGCGGACTCTCTCTCTCTCTCTCTCTCTCTCTCTCTCTCTCTCTCTCTCTCTCTCTCTCTCTCTCTCTCTCTCTCTGTATATATATATACACATGTATGTATGTATATAGGGTGTTTATGTACGTGTATATATACATATATATGCATGTATAACTGAATCACGAAAGTATTTAACTTGACGAATATATAAATAAAGACAAAATCCACGAAGGACTTTGTCGAAAGGCCTTGCAGCACTCCATTGGTTCTCTTTCCTTCGTGGATATTGTCTTTATTTGTATGTATACTGTACAAGTATATTTTTCTTTTCACACTTGAAAAATGATAGTGAAAATGATAGTGACGGCATTTCAGTAGATTAAACATGGAGATGTTTTAGCCTTCAAATTCTTGGCAAGTACTTCCCTCTTGATATACCAACTGATATATATACCAACTGCCAGTTAAGATCCCTGAATAGTTTCTTCGTTGAGATAATTAAACGAGTAGTTTTCCGGTCCTTGGCGGCCGACCAGTAACATAAGCCTAAGAATCGCTAGAAGATAATTGATTAAAATGTAACGAGAACGACTAAAACCGCCATCAGGTTTCTTGTAGAACTTCCATTACCTGCAGTAGGTTTTCGTTGCAGTATTATTTAGAAAATACGATTTGTTTCCTGGAAGCATATCAAAGCGTCCTTTCAGTTATCGTAAGTAAGAACTTCACTTAACCGTTATGAACGTTACGCCAAACACAATTACTTCTTTGGCCTAGATCACGTAATATTTCGTACTATAAATTAGTCAGACAAACCTGTCAGCTCAAAGTCATTTAGGTGTTGTAGCTTTTATTCAGAATTATTTGATGAATGGAATGGATGTAAAATTTAGGCCAAAGGCCAAGAGCTGGGACCTATGAAGTCAATCAGCGCTGCAAGTTAAACTGAGAGTGAAAATGTCTGAAAGGTGTAACAGAAGGAAAACCTCGCAGTTGCACTGTGAAACAATTGTTAGGAGAGGGTGGAAAGTAAGATGGAAGATAGAGAATACGAACAGAGGTACAGTTAAAGGAATGACAGGGGCAGCAGCTAGGGGCCGAAGGGACGCCGCAAAGATCCTTAAATAACGCCTAAAGTGCACTGCGTGAGGTGCACTGACGTCATTACCCCCTACGGGGGTTCATTGACGAAAACATTAATTCAAGATACTGTTAACTCAGCTGAGATATCGTCTCTATTTTTCCATCTTCAAAATATCAGAAGTTGATAATTTTCGACCAATTTTACTTAAAATCGAATTACTCTTTACATTCTAATTCAACGAAAGAGGAATATTAAACTCAAAAAAGCTAAACGTAAGAAAAAAAAAACTTAATCACATCATATATCAATAATGAAATGATGAACAAGGTTTTGCTGTCGGAAGCGAGTGACCTCCAACCATGGTCATTAATTTGTCAGGAAGATTAATGGGAAACCAGACAACTGCAATGTCATTCTGCGCAATATCAAAACCCATTAACTCTCACGGGAACAGCGAGTTTTCCACGCGGAGAGATTTTGTCATATATAGGAACTTGATGACAGACATACAGTATTTATATTTATATTTCATTGTAATAATAATAATTATAATAATAATAATGTTTAGAACTCTCGATGTCGAGAACGGGCGTAACTTTGCATAAGGTTCACAATAATATATCAGTGATAGAATGTAAGACTTGATAAAAATGTATAAAAAGCTTTCGAACCTTATCCTGGGTTCATCTTCAGTTGAACTGAAGATGAACCCAGGAATAGGGTTCGAAAGCTTTTTATGCATTTTTATCAAGTCTCACATTCTACCATTGATATATTATTGTGGACCTCATAAATAATAATAATAATAATAATAATAATAATAATAATAATAATAATAATAATAATAATAATAATAATAATAATAATTGCGAAGAAATCCACAATGGCGCCAATGTAAATAAAGTATATATTAGAAATATATACAAAACGAGAGCTTTCGAGAACCTGCTCGATTCTCCTTCACCTTCAGTGCACCTCACGCGGTGCACTGTAGGGATTACTCAAGGTTCTTTGCAGTGACCCTTCAGCCCCTAGCTGCAACCCCTTTCATTCCTTTTACTGTACCTCCTTTCATATTATCTTCCTCTCGTTTTACTTTCCACCCTCTCCTAACAAATGTTTCATAGAACAACTCAGAGTTTTCCCTCCTGTTCCACCTTTAAAACCCTTAGCTTTCAATTTCCCTTTCAGCGATGAATGACCTCATAAGTCCCAATGCTTGTCCTTTGGCTTACATTTTATATCACATTCCCCATCCCATCGATTCTCCTCCTCGAGAAGAATCGATCAAGTTCTTGAAACCTCTTGTTTTGAATATTTTTTTTTAATATATATTTACAGTGACACTTTTGCAGATTTCTTAATAATAATAATAATAATAATAATAATAATAATAATAATAATAATAATAATAATAATAATAATAATAATAATAATAATACAATTTTCTTCACGTGTCTTTAGGAAATTCATTATACCAGCTACGCACTGATGAGAAAAAGATTGCAAAACGAATAGACAAGACTCTATGCAAATTAAATGCAATAGACACAGCTGTTATTTTCAATAATAATAAGTAATAATTTTCTTTACGTGTCTTTAGGAAATTCAATATACCAGTTACGCACTGATGAGAAAAAGATTGTAAGACGAACAGGCAAGACTCTATGCAAATTAAATGCAGTAGACGCAGCTGTTATTTTCAATAATAATAATAATAATAATAATAATAATAATAATAATAATAATAATAATAATAATAATAATAATAATAATAATAAGAACAGGAGGTTTGTTATTATATCACGCATGAATAAATCCAGCAATTACGGTGGAATTTTCCCGTAATTCGAGCAAGTCTGCGTATAATTAAAATGGATATTTAATGCTTATGGGTGACTGATTAAACAAAACAGTGTGTGCTTATATGGTTGATAATTATTTGTTCCTTGTCTAAGCTTGATTAAAATGGTTGGCAATTAAAGAATTGGAGTGTGAATATGAGAAATGAAGTGGAAGATATATGGCATATTTATGATGAATTTTACTTTTAAAAAAGTAACATTTCACAGCTGGCTCAGAGGACAATCTGTAATGCGTTGCATGTTAATGTAATAATAACGAAAAAAGAAAGTTAGCATCAACGTGAATAACAAATGATTGATTGTTTCATAAATGCAGTTTATTACATTTTGCTAAATATAACTATTCATCCTTGAGAGAAAGAATAATTACCATGAAGAAGTTTTATTGTTGATAGAGTATGAGAAATTATTTTAATTTTTATGAAATTTAGGCTGTCAAGTCAAACACTGGGAGGCTCAAGACAGAGCTTCACACAGTGAAAAGAGGGAGCTGTCAGTGCACCTCATGCTGCAACCCCTTTCATTCCTATTACTGTACCTCCACTCATATTACCTTTCTTCCATCTTACTTTCCAGTACAGCTGCGAGGTTTGCCCCCCTGTTTCACCTTTCGAAGCTATTTACTGTCAATTCCAGTTTCATTGTTGAATGACCTCACAGGTCCCAGCGCTGGGTCTTTGGCCTATATTCTGTATTCCATTCTATTCTACAAGCTGGGTGCAGCTAAGTGCCGATGGGGCACTGCGAACACTCTTTAATAATGCCTACAGTTCATCACGTGAGGTGCACTGACGGCACTGCCCCTCCTACGGGGAACGAAATGATTGATTGATTGAATATAGAATTTAGGCCAAAGGCAAAGCACTGGGACCTATGAGGTCATTCAGCGCTGAAACGGAAATTGGCAATAAAAGGTCTGAAACGTGTAACAGGAGGAAAACCTTGTAGTTGTTGTGAATTACGAATCAAAACGGTGGAGTGTAACATGGAAGAAAGGAAAAGGGGTGGAAAAGAAGATGGAAAAAAGAGAATGAATGCAAGGCAAGGAACCAGTAAAAGGAACGAAAGGGATTGCAGCATTAGCCTCCTAGGGGGATCGAAGGCTTAAAACTGTTCATCGACCATTTCATTAGGCAATTGTGTCTTGACTTAAAGCCTATACCCAGGTGTTCGAGTAGGAATCAGCGTCCCTTCGGCCCCTAGCTGCAACCCGTTTCATTCCTTTTACTGTACCTCTGTTCATATTCTCTTTCTTCCACCTTACCCTCCACCCTCTCTTAACAATTGCTTTGTAGTGCAATTGCGAAGTTTTCCTCCTGTTACACCTCTATACTCTCGACTTCTCTTCGAGCATTGAATGACCTAATAGGTCCCAGTGCTTGGCCTAAATTTTATATTACATTCTAGTTCTGTGTTGTGGGTGCTATTTAAATCAGTAGGAGAGGAATTGTTTTACTAGCGAGTTAGTGAATTTCTTGTGTTGCATAAACAGACTTTGCGAAGAGTAGAAGACCACGCAGAGGAAAATAGGAAAAAAATAGTATTCCCATGTGTGTGTGTGTGTGTGTGAGAGAGAGAGAGAGAGAGAATGGAGGAAGTGAGAGAGACAGAGAAAGAGAGAGAATGGAGGAAGTGGGAGAGACAGAGAGAGAATTGAGGAAGTGAGAGAGACAGAGAAAGAGAGAGAGAATGGACGAAGTGGAGAGAGAGAGAGAGAGAGAGAGAGAGAGAGAGAGAATGGAGGAAGTGAGAGAGAGAGAGAGAGAGAGAGAGAATGGAGAGAGAGAGAGAGAGAGAATGGAGGAAGTGGAGAGAGAGAGAGAGAGAATGGAGGAAGTGAGAGAGAGAGAGAGAGAAAGAGAGAATGGAGGAAGTGAGAGAGAGAGAGAGAGAATGGAGGAAGTGAGAGAGAGAGAGAGAGAATGGAGGAAGTGAGAGAGAGAGAGAGAGAGAGAGAGAGAGAGAGAGAGAGAGAGAGAGAGAGAGAGAGAGAGAGAGAGAGAGAGAGAGATTCCCCAAGCTCAGAAGAGATGCATGTTGAAGTGCGGGAAGGTTTAATAACACGTCGTAATGAACAGAAGCAAAACTAGCGTCCCCATAATTGTGAGGCTGATACCTGTGAGAATGAAGTCAGTAGAGACGCCAGATGGAATATCACAGTGTAATTTAAATCTTAACTCCAGTTGTAAAGAGAAATATATATATATATATATATATATATATATATATATATATATATATATATATATATATATATATATATATATATATATATATATATGTATGTATATATATATTATATGTACATGACGGAAATTCTATCTGTATACAATTCGAAAAGATTAAAACAACAAATGCGTATTCAACGTTATTAAAAAAGAAGATTTAATGATCTCTTCCCCTCCAGGTTAAGGTTAATCCGAGGTGCACTAGTCATCAGCTAATGTCAAATGAGCACAAGCTGGATAAAGGTTAATCTTAGTAGAAAATCGTGTGTTTTTGTTTTGGATATTGAACCGATTATAATGTACCCTGGAAATCTCTTACGTAGTTTTTAAAACTCACTCTTTTATAAAAAAAAAATGCTATGGTTTTTAAAACTCACCTTTCTAAAACTATTCCATGGTTTTTGCAATTCCCTTTTTTATAGAAAAACTCTTATGAGGTTTTTAAAACCACTTGAAAATGTCATATGGTTTTTAAAACTTACTTTTTATAGAAAAACTCTAATATGATTTTTTAAATTCTCTTTTTAAGATAATAATTCTCATATGTTTTTAAAACAGTTTTTTTAAAGAAAGAATCTTATATGGTTTTTCAAACTCACTTTTGTA
>NC_089797.1:9565394-9607894 GCF_040412425.1 Macrobrachium rosenbergii
AAGGTACCTGTTTCTTTAATGCCAAACTTTCAAGAACGAGGAGGTGGTGTTCGTATGGTGACGTCATAATGACCTTAAAGTTATTATAATTTATGTCTGTCTTACAGATTTTTACGTGATTCCTGATTCTTGATTGCTCTGGGCCTGATAATTTGCTGCCCGTTCGGTAACTTATACTTGAGCAACCGGTCTGCCTGATTGCATCGGCAGCAATTAAATAAATATACTTCACCAGATTGCATCAAGGTGGGCAACCTCTCTTTGTGTTGTAGGAAGCCACCGATAGTTCTAGGATTCACACAAGTGAATCTGAAGTGGCGATTTAAAATTTTCTTAAGAGAGGGTAAAAACCTCCTATCATGTATGTAAGTTAATTTGACGTGATATCTTATTTTCTGTGCAAAATGCCCTGCACCAGGTTGATGGAAAAAGTTATTGATAGTTTTCTTGACATATTTAAAAAATTAAGTTCAGTGGATAACAGTTGGTATTAAAAAATCCATCAAGAAGTTTCATTTCATCATGGAATAATTTCAGATTCAGTGTTAGGTTTATAGTCTTGTGGAGGAGTGTTCATAAAACATTTAATTTTAAATTATAAAAACAAGAACTGTAAAAATTCAGCCCAAGGCCTGTAAAAATAGGTTTCTTGTAGATGCCCATGTTAAAACACTTATCTTTACGAAGTACCATTGCATCTAAACAGGCTAATTGTCCATTTTCTTCTAATTCGCAGGAAAATTTTATATCTTGATGTTTAGAGTTAGCATATTGTAAAAAGGACTCTCTGTGAAGCAAGTCTTTAAACAAAACAACAAAAAAGTGTTTTAATAGATGAAAGGCATTTGCCCAGTAGTTCCCTTTCAAATTTGAGCACAAAAATATTGGCGAGTGTGCAGCCTAGAGGGTTGCCCATACCCACACCATCTATTTGCAAATGAACATGTCCATTCAAAATGAAAGCAGTGTCCAGCACTGCTAATTCTAACATTTTCTAAAATCATCACGTTTACCGTCTTCCGTAAAAATAGTATCTGAAATAAAGCAAGTAGATTCCTCCATAGGTATACTGTATTAGTAAACAATGTTTCAGTATCGAAGGCTGCCATGTTTAGGTCAGAGTCCTGGCATAAAATGCTGTTCTTAAAATCAAGAGAGTCGGTTAGATTATATTCATTTTTAAAAAGATTCTCTAGTAGAGGTGTCGAGAATTTAGCTATTTTATAACCTGGTGTAGTGTAGGGTGAAAGCATGGGTCTCAAAGGGATACCCTTCTTGTGTATTTTTGGTAAGCCATACATAACACCCATTGAGGAACGCGTTGCATAAAGATTTTAGTAGGTTGTTTGGTCCATCGTTTTATTACCTTTCAGAGTTTTCAAGAACCGGTTTATTCTGTCCTCGTTGCTGAATTTTAGTTTGTAGTCGATGTCACCCAGGTTTCTAAACTTGGTAGCATCCTTTAGAATTGCTTCCATTTTATGATTACATTCCATTTTTCATGTACATATATATATATATATATATATATATATATATATATATATATATATATATATATATATATATATATATGCATATATATATATGCATGCATATTAAATAAGAGATCTTCAATAAAACGGGTTGGTTTAAATTCTAGATTCCATGAAGAATCTGGAAACTAAATCATCCCGTCTCATTGAAGCCTAGTAAGAGTAACAGAATTATATATACACAGTGAAGTTGCGTTGCTATTTTGTGAATAAGAAATATTGCATTTAAACAATTCATCACAGAAGATTGAATATATTGGATCCCTGCAGCAGAGAAAGCCATTTTGAATTTGAAATATCCAAGATGAATATAAAGCATTAAAACAAACAGTAATTCCAAAAGATGTCAAATGCTATTTTCACATTTTACAATATCAATTAAAACTGCAGTAAAATTGAAAATCATATCAGTACTTCGGTTTAGGAAACGATTAAAAAAAATCACGATCACAATCATCCCTTGATCACTTGTAAAATAATCCCATCGCGAGCACTTTCAGAATTGTGTTCACGGATTATTTGTTAGCTAATAATCAAGATTAATCAAATATCGAAGTAAACAAGTTTATTCCGCTGGAAAATGCGTATTTGCTTCTAAGCGATATCGTACGGTGAGGGTTATGTTCATTGTTTTAAAATTACTCGTCTCTTTTATTTTCTTACAGTTAAAAATATAAAAGGGAAACGAATAGTATAGAATGGTTAGGAAATTATGGTCATTCATAAATTTTCAACAAAATTAATGAATTCTGAGAGAGAGAGAGAGAGAGAGAGAGAGAGAGAGAGAGAGAGAGAAGAATTTTTTAATTTATTGTACTGCAAAGACAGATTTTGCGAAGAATAAAAGACGAAGCAGAGAAAAGTATGTAAAAGTATGTACTTCCCATGTATGTGAGCGTGTGTTTGTGTGTGTGTGTTTTTGTGTGTGTGTGTGTTTGTGTGTGCGTCAATATGTAAGAGAGAGAACTTGTGACAGTAATCATCTAAAGGGATGTATTTCGAGCTTGTTTCACATACGACATACGACGTACAGGCAGACATGTTCTCCCCGGAATAATGCCTCTTTCCTCGTTATCCTGTTCTCAACCTTTCTATCTTGTTCTAACCGTTTGTTTGTTTGAGGAATAACCAGAGAACATTGTTCAAGTAAAATATTTATCCTTTCCTTCTGATCACAGAAGAATTCGGTGTCTGAACGTTTATAATAAATGAGAGGCAGACGACCTTTAACGGGATCTCAGTGGAGCCATTTTAAAGTAACGGAATTAGCTGATTGACTGTTTCGAATCACGTCGAAGTTTCTCATCGCTCTCCCAAACCTTTAGATTGAGCCGGAAGTTCCGGAAGTGACTTTCAGTCAAACTGGGCCCCTGGGTTTCACAGCTGGGTCCAGAAGGGACCCATTTTTCTGTAGGGCGCCCCCCTTCCCAGCAACCCAACCCCCTTTCTACGTCCCCGCGTGGGAGGCACCAGAAGTAGGACGCTTTGTTTTGAATGTAAAACAGATTAGAAGGTAGGAAACACCCTCAGACTCATCCTTGCTAACCAAGCTTTTATTTTCCTTGTTCTGAATGTAAAATATTATATACTCGTAGGGGTACCTTTCAGACTCATCCTTGCTAATAATGCTTTTATTTTCGTTGTTCTGAATGTAAAATATTATTTAGGATACCTTTTCAGACTCATCCTTGCTAACAATACTTTTATTGTCCTTGTTTTGAAAGTAAAACAGAATGTAGGAACCACTCTCAGCAGTATCCTTGCAAGCAATGCTTTTATTTTCCTTATTCTGAATGCAAAATAGGATTTAGGAAACACTCTCAGCAGTATCCTTACTAACAACACTTTTTTTTTCCTGGTTTTGAATGTTCAAGAAAATTATCCTTGCTAACTATACTTTTGTTTCTGCCTATATAAGCTTTATTCAGTAATATACTATTTGTATTTAGAAGTCATTTCATTTTTCAGTCTTCTAAGACATTCAGATTCAAATAACAGTTCATCAGTTCTTTATTCCTCTTCACATCTGTCATGATGGTGGGAAAAAATTGAGATATTTCAGAAGGAAGAATAATACTCCAACGTGATTCCCGTTTTCAAAGGTTTTCAGCCGCCCCCTCCTCTCTCTCTCTCTCTCTCTCTCTCTCTCTCTCTCTCTCTCTCTCTCCAGTATTATTGTTTTGAAATCATGCTCTCGAAATCGAGTTGAATTAATTTTCGTGGCTTATCACAAACAGCTATATTGCGTCATTAGCTTATGATCGCAAATCCTACCCTATTAGAAGGCATATATATATATATATATATATATATATATATATATATATATATATATATATATATATATATATATATATATATATATATATATATATATATATATATATATATATATATATATATATATATGTGTGTGTGTGTGTGTGTGTGTGTGTGTGTGTGTGTGTGTGTGTGTGTGTGTGTGTGTGGTGTGTGTGTGTGTGTATACACATAAGAAGCTGTTGAGAATATATGCTACACTGACTTCAAAAACAATTATAAATGTCCTTTAGGACTTCAGGACACTAAAAAAAGTTTAAATCCGACGGTGTAATTAAGAGCTATTTGTCGCTCATTCAGACAATAAACTGATGAATACTGGACGATAATAATAATAATAATGATTATGAATTCTCAGTAATCTTAGAGCTTGATGATTAGGTTAGTTTTATTTTCAGAATTAGGTCTCATAATTAGTCAGGTTTATCATGGTTTATGGGCTGAAATATTGAGTCAATTATCAGTCATAATTCGATGATCAGTTTCATCATACTCAACATTATAAGTGTTATTTCGATTCGTGGGGTTGCTGAAATATTTGTATTTGTTCTCGGCAGTGCCATCAGTTCACGTCAGGCGGTGCACTGTAGGCATTACTTATGGTTCTTTGCAGCGTCCCTTCGGCCTCTAGTGGCAACCCCTTTCATTTCTCTTACTGTATCTACGTTCATATCTTTCTTCCAATTTGCTTTCCTCCCTCTCCCAACAATTATTTCATGGTGCGACTGCGAGGTTTTCCTCCTGTTGCACCTTTCAAACCTTCTCTTCTCTCAATATTCCTTTCATCGCTGAATGACCTCGTAGATACCAACGCTTGGTCTTTGGCCTAAGTTTTATATTTCGGTTCTAATTCTAACTGAATATTCATAATGTGGATATGAGGTTCAGGTTTGCTGAAGTTGGTTTTACTTTCGTTTCGGATTGTAAAACCATAAACTTCTTCTCTATGTGCGAAGATGCAGTGAATTACTACCCAAAAGCAGTTCACATTGTATTTTACTAAGTTATTGTTATTCGAATATATTTATTTATTATTGCATTAATTTACCATTTATTTTTTCTAATAACTGACCTCTTCTTTTTGTATTTCGTATTATCTTCGGTAACTTATTTCCAATGAACACCATATTCTTTGGAAGCTTGAATATCAAGTCAGTGGTCCCTGTGGGCTTGGTCCATTGAATATAGGTTTGTCTTCTGAATAATAATAATAATAATAATAATAATAATAATAATAATAATAATAATAATAATAATAATAATAATAATAATAATAATATAGTGTATTTTCTGGTCACTGCGTTTGATTTCACAAACTTTTCTTAAGTTCTCGGCAAAAGTTGTTTTTTAGTGATCACAGATCTATCATGCCTCGGGAATAACCGCTGGTGAAATTAAAAGATGCAAAATAAATAAGATTGAAGTAATGTTTTTGGTAAATTTCCTACGGATGGCATTAGATTACAAAGATTATATGCAAGAAGTAAGATTCTCTGCTGAGTGTTGTATAGAAATATGCCACACTTATTTCATTCATTGGGAGTTTCTCGACCATCATAATATAGAAACTCTAACGTACCTTTTATTTATTTTCGTTTCTAATCAAAGTCACATAGCATAACGAGTTATCCAATTCACTCTAAATTTATTTTCGAGAATAACTCGTTTTAGATTGACAGGAGGAAAGGAAAATATTTAAACTTTTTCGAAAGATCAATCGACTTCATTATAAAGAGAAAAGAACCAGTTGAAAATTCTCTCCATAATGGCATCAGCGGAATTCCCTCATATCAACACGAAAACCTCATTTTAATTACAATTAGTATGACGTAATGCAATCCTGATATAAATTCCGCTCTACCTTTCCTCTAAGAGAAAAATAGACGCTAATAATGTTGTGGATAATTACTCTTTTGATGGATGAAAAAAAGGGGGAAGAACGGTTTCGCTCTTTTATTTAGACGAAAATAAGCTATTATGAATATCATTTGATTTTAATGCATATTAGTATTCGCGAGTTTCTGAACAATTAAAATAGAAATTCGGATCCCTTATTAGATTTCATTTCTCATCATAATTACCCTGAAGTCTAGTGAGCAGTTTTATTGGAGGGTGCTTATATATATATATATATATATATATATATATATATATATATATATATATATATATATATATATATATATATATATATATATATATATATATATATATATATATATATATATATATATATGTATATATATATATATATATATATATATATATATATATATATATATATATATATATATATATATATATATATATATATATATATATATATTTATATATATATATATATATATATATATATATATATATAAATATATATATATATATATATATATATATATATATATATATATATATATATATATATATATTTATATATATATATATATATATATATATATATATATATATATATATATATATATATATATATATATATATATATATATATATATATATACCTTTATCTTATCCAAGCAAGGACTTGTGTTTCAACCACTAATGAAAATGAATTATTTTATTATGTGAACCTTGATCATTGGTTCCTTTTCTCACCAGCAACCGAATTTTCACACACAAAAAAACACTCTAATATTATTATCGCCTTAACGAGGGCGACAGATTATCAATACGAAAATAACCTGACATTAAATTTTTGTTCTCTCTCTCTCTCTCTCTCTCTCTCTCTCTCTCTCTCTCTCTCTCTCTCTCTCTCTCTCTCTCTCTCTCTAAAATGAGGTTTTCTTCATTTACATATGTGAGTTGAACTTCATAGTGATTTGTTACGGAATGAATTTCGGCCGCCACTCATTATAACTGTGTCGCCATAACTCCTTGTTATTTCTTTCCAAGTGTCCATATAATGTATGTAGTATTAATATCAGTAATCATAATAACACGATCTTTAACAATTGTTATAAGAGGCCATATGAACAACTACAACACGGAAAGAGAGTAATTTTTAATTCCCCAGGCCCAACCTACAAAGATCTTGCGGGAAAACATCCGGAATAAGGCTGTATCCCTTTAAAAAAAGAATGCATAGTGGCTGAAAAAGAATGAATAATGGCTAATGAAAAATGCACAGTGGCTAAAAAAGTGTATAGTGGCTAAAAAAGAACGCATAGCAGCTAGAAGGAATGCATAGTGGTTATAAACGAATATATAGTGGCTAGGGAAGAATGCATAGTGGCTAAAAAAGAATGCATACTGGCTTAAAAAGAATGCATACTGGCTTTAAAAAATGTATACTGGCTAATGAAAAATGCACAGCGGCTAAAAAAATGTATAGTGGCTAAAATAGAACGCATTGTAGCTAGAAAGAATGCATAGTGGCTAGAAACGAATATATAGAGGCTAGGGAAGAATGCATAGTGGCTGAAAAAGAATGCATGCTGGCTTAAAAAGAATGCATACTGGCTAATGAAAAATGCACAGTGGCTAAAAAATGTATAGTGGGTAAAAATATATAGTAGCTAAAAGAATGCATAGTGGCTAGAAGCGAATATATAGTGGCTAGGGAAGAATGCATAGTGGCTGAAAAAGAATGCATACTGGCTAATAAAGAATGCATACTGCTAGTGAAAAAAGCACAGTGGTAAAAAAAATGCATTGTGGCTAAAAGAGAACGCATAGTAGCTAGAAAGAATGCATAGTGGCTAAAAACGAATGCATAATGGCTAAAAAAAGAATCCATAATGGCTAAAAAAAGAATGCATACTGGCTAATGAAAAATGCGCAGTGGCTAAAAAATATATAGTGGGTAAAAAAACGCATAGTAGCTAGAAAGAATGCATAATGGCTAGAAACGAATATATAGCGACTAGGGAAGAATGCATAGTCGCTTAAAAAGAATGCACAGTGGTTAAAAAATGTGTAGTGGCTAAAAAAGAACGCATAGTAGCTAGAAACAATGTATAGTGGCTAGAAACGAATATATAGTGGCTAGGGAAGAATGCATAGTGGCTAAAAAAAGAATGCATAGTAGCTAAAAACGAATGTATAGCGGCTAAAAAAGAATGGCTGAAAAGGACTCATATTGGATAACAAAGAAAGAATAGTAGCTAACAAAGAATGTATGTTGGCTAAAAAATAATGCACTGTGGCTAAAAAATAATGCATAGAGGCTAAAAAAGAATGCTTAATGGCTTAAAAAGAATGCACAGTTGCTAAAGAGGAATGCATAGTGGCTAAAAAAATAAAGCATAATGGCTTAAAAAGAATGCACATTGCTAAAGAAGAATGCATAGTGGCTAAGAAAGAATGTATTATGGCTTAAAAAGAATGCGTAGTGGCTAAAAAAGAATGCATAATGGCTTAAAAAGAATGCACAGTTGCTAAAGAAGAATACATAGTAGCTAAGAAGGAATGCACAATGGCTTAAAAAGAATGCACAGTGGCTAAAAATGAATGCATAGTGACTAAGAAAGAATGCACAAGAATATGGTTAAATACATGCTGACTACTGATGATTACAATGCTTGTAGTGTAGGTTACATTAACAATAACCGTCATGATAACAGCGCACATTTACATACGATCACATATGTAAGAGAGATAACAACATTCAGAAAATAATAACAATGTCAACAGTTTTAACATAAATATTATCATAATTTAGCAGTAATTATAATGGTTATGGCGTGGCAAGAAATACATTAGATTGTTACGTAACAATAACGTTAAATGAAAAAAAATATCATATAGTCTTAACTAAGGACTTTTCCCTTATCTGTTGCTTTTCTGCGCTACAATGAAAATTTTTTAAACATTTTAAGTATATCACAGATGGACCCACCTGTAAGTAGATGTTTTAATTGGTCCTCCAAAACTGTGAGGTTATCATTCCTATACGCCCGAAATTGAGGGCAAGTCTTGGCATAGTGATACAGTGTATACCCATCAGCTGTATCCATCTCTTAATGTTTGGTAACCCTTTGCTTTCCATTTTTATATGTAGTGTGAATTGCATAGTTGTATCCAACTCTTAATGTATGGTAACCCTTTGTTTATATTTGTATATGTAGTGTGAATTGCATAGTTGTATCCTTTCCATTTGTATATGTAGTGTGAATTGCATAGCTGTATCCAACTCTTAATGTTTGGTAACCCTTTGCCTTCCATTTGTATATATAGTGTGAATTGCATTGTTGTATCCAACTCTTAATGTTTGGTAACCCTTTGCCTTCCATTTGTATGTATAGTGTGAATTGCATAGTTGTATCCAACTCTTAATGTCTGGTAACCCTTTGCCTTCCATTTGTATGTATAGTGTGAATTGCATAGTTGTATCCAACTCTTAATGTCTGGTAACCCTTTGCCTTCCTTTTGTATATGTAGTGTGAATTGCATAGCTGTATCCAACTCTTAATGTTTGATAACCCTTTGCCTTCCATTTGTATATGTAGTGTAAATTGCATAGTTGTATCCAACTCTTAATGTCTGGTAACCCTTTGCCTTCCATATGTATACGTAGTGTGAATTGCATAGTTGTATCCAACTCTTAATGTTTGGTAACCCTTTGCTTTTCATTTGTATATGTAGTGTGAATTGCATAGTTGTATCCAACTCTTAATGTTTGGTAAACCCTTGCTTTCCATTTGCATATGCAGTGTGAATTGCATCCTTGTTATTGACCTGATTTGATTTGCTTGATTCCTGCTCCATCTGGGACTGTGCGCAGGTTTCCAACACCTGAAGACTCCTGAACCTTGTTTTGACCTGTTTGTAGCCAATAGGGTCTTCAAGAGCAGCCTCTTTAGCCAGCTTGCCTGCCCTTTCATTACCAGGCATCCAAATTTGAGAGGGCACCCACATAAACTTGACCTTTATGACCCTTATTGTCAGTTTCCCTGACAATTTCTGTTATATGCACTGCTATTTTTAAAGGACCGTAGTGGTTATTAAGGAATTATTACACTTTCAACTGATAGGTGTTAAGGACAATAGCAAACCCATCAGTTCAGCCTATGTGGATGACGCCCAAACCTTTATTCTAGCCTTTACGTCTGTTTCTGAATCAAAATTAGGGGGGTGAAATCTTCCTTCCTCTCTTGCGGCCGCAGTTTGATTAATCCAGGTCCCTGAGGCGAGCAGGCTAAGTTAAAATCAGAAATAGAGATCAGTGATTGTAGAAACATAATAATAATAATAATAATAATAATAATAATAATAATAATAATAAAAATAATAATAATAATAATAATAATAATAATAATAATAATAATAATAATAATAATAATAATAATAATAATAATAATAATAATAACGTAGTATTCGGATGCCAGAATCCTTTACTACGATTAAGCAATGGCAGTTTCAGATATGCTTACTGACGCAGTGTTATTCTCCCAAATTGTCCAACTGCCTTTGCAGTTTCCACACGACACGAGAACCTCACTTCACCGGCAAATCCTAATTAAACCACACGACACGAGAACCTCACTCCACTGGCAAATCCTAATTAAACAGAACGGTTGGACTAGTCTTCTTTGAGCTGCTGAAAAAGTTGGGTAACTGTTGGTGTATTCAATGGGTATTCCTCAATATACAATGAGTGAGTCCAGTAATGTCAGCTTCAGTAATTGCCAATTGAACTGTATACAAACGACCAGTAGTGCAGATCTCTATTGATACAGCAATTTCGCCTTTTGGATCACTTATATTTGAAGCCTCATTGAAACTTTGGAGTAAAAATCCTCCATAAGATATTAAGATATCTCGGAAGTTTTTGCATTAGTTTATCAGCAATTCTTCCTCTACTGATTTTGCCTCATAAAATCCAATAGAGCGTTTCACAAGTTTTACTTTTATGAACAAGCCTGACACACGGAGGTCTCGTCAACAGGGATGCTATGTTTTCCAACTTCTTATGCAGTTTTTACTGTCACCAAAACCTTATCTTGGGTATCAGGTAACACTCATATTGCAAGAACATTCTCAGTAATCATGTAGTTGATCTGCAACCCATCGAATGACTGCCATGAAGGTTACGAAGCTACTGGAAGCTTCCTCTATTTACATCAAATGGTTCCTTTGGCAAAGGTGTTGTTACTTGAAGTCTCTTTAGAAACAAATTTTGATGTGCTATGCATATCAGAGGCTCGACTGTCACCCTCAGTCAGTCGGTGTGCTTTCTCGCCATGTTTTTGTGGGCAAGGTTATGTTGAGATTTAATGAATTGTTGCCCTCTCTAGTTATTTTAGTTGTACTTCATTCTTGTGGGTCTTCTTTTAGGTATGTTTTGCCAGTCCAGAATGGAAACGAATCATCACTGCTATGTATGTTAAAAGGATATTACCCTACTGCCAGTATTCAACGGCTGAGTACAGACCACAGGGACATTTTGTCACGCGTTACTTGTTGACTGATCATTTTTTGTCTTTACCACATTCACTTGCAAGTTGACTTGAGACATCCAAAGCTTGGGAAATAGGGCTTCGTTTCAGATGAAAGGCTGATGTTTAACTGAATGAAAGGTGTCTATTTGCAGTTTATTGGTTCATGAATTTCTATGTGTGGATTTTACTTTCAGGACGCTCACAAAGTTATTTTCCACTAGCCAGTTTTAGGGAACCAATAGTATCAGATTGATTAGCCTCCTGTTCACGGTTCAGTGTGCCAAGGATAATGATTTATTTTTATAAGCTGTTGGTACTGGCTTAAACTGTGCAATTTTTGTTCCAGTTTTCTTGCGTGCTAATGAAGTTTGCTGAATGGCTATCGAAGCATCAAGGCGTAAAGGTGATTTTCTTGAATTGGGTCAGCAATTATCATGAATTCAGTATCTTGGTCATTGCTAAGAAATTCACAATGCCGTGATTTAATTGTTGTACAATGAAAATCCACAATTATATAAATAAATTGTATTAATTGTAAAGGATAAAAACAAAGACTTTCGAACACCTGCACGGTGTTCCTCCTCAGTGTTTACGTTCAAAGTTTTTAAAGTAAACATTGAAGAGATAGGTGTTCGAATTTTTTTTTTTTTTTTTACAATGCTACAGCTTGTTTATATAATTGTGTATTCTTATTTTACAATTTTTGATCATCATTGTGTGCTATTTTTATATGTTCCCGTTTATAGTCAGCGTCAATTTCCTTCTCGTACTGATAGCTTTAATTCAGTTTCTGTACAGACTTGTCCATGGATTGTCCAATGTTAAATGTTGCACCCATAATGCATTGAGTAAACTATTATCAGTTAATAATCCATCGTAACTTAAAGTCATTATACCAACTTCACTGTCACTGGTCAGGAGCCTATGTCACATGACCATAGTGTGAATATTGTGTGAAGTCATAATTTTGCCAGGAGGAATGGCAGTCATCACATTCACAATGACAAACTAATACATTAAATAAGGAAATATAAATTTTTATTTACAAGCATGTGGTTAACATAACTTTAAAAGGTTTGTGTAACATACCTATATGAAAAGGTAGGGAAACGTTTTTCTAGTCAACTGATCCCCAGAGAAACAATAGCCTGCCTTTTTTCCGAAGAAATCTTACTCTTAATAACAGGATTGGTTTATTTAAAAAAAAATATGTCCGCTAATTACAGTCTTATATATTTGTGTGACATATATATTTTATTTATATAACACAAAAATGGAGGACATATAGACATTTCACTTTAAATAGAAGTTTAATTCCAGCAGCAATCGAGATTCAATTAATTTGTATAGTCTCCGCTAAGAACAATTTTCTATTATTAAGGATTTCAAAGAAAACGATAAAGTGCCGTTTTTAATGGTAAACTATACTTTCCTTTCTGAAACTCGTACGTATTATGCTTAAGCGAATATAGTAGGTGGTGCGCAACATATTCAATAAATATGGATGAATTTATATATAAAGGCATACGGACGTATCCACCTCATAAGTCTTTCATTTTTTCCATCGATTAATAATGATGTTTTATGCATTAATTACCATCGTCTTCATCACTGATCATTATTCACAAGCTTCCTGGGAATATTTTATTAACATATTCCTAGTTGCTAAATGGTAATTAACCATGGGAAATAATATTTTTCTGTCAGTTTTGGGGATTTGTTACGTTAATCATCATTATCTTCGTCATTAATCATCATTAACGGTTTTTATAATAATATAACGTGCGCCATTACATATTTATTAATGTCAGTTGATGTTTATGAATAATATATTTGGATTTGTTTTGTTTAAATAATGAATAATTGTTAAGGGGTTTGGTCTGGATAATTTTTTTTGTACCATTACCATAGAGTATATATTTCAAAACAACATAAAGTAACAATACATTTGATATTTTAGGGATTTCATGCCGGAAAAGATAGTAAAAAAAAAAAAAAATCCAAAACCTGTTGCATAGACATAATTAACATAGAATTAGCTTCAGTAAAAAAAAACTTAACATCGTAAATAATGATTGTCATTAGAGAGTCGATATTCAATTACTATTTACGCCTAAAAAAAGGAAAAACTGAGCCGAAGTTTCTTTGTGCAATCGAGAGTTTTCTCTCCAGTCGCCACAGCGTATAATCAAGGCCACCGAAAATAGATCTGCCTTTCGGTATAATGCTATATGAACCGCGGCCCACAAATCTTTAAACAAGGGTATGGTGGTGGCCTATCCTACATAGTTGCCAGAAGCACGATTATGGCTAACTTTAACCTTGAATAAAATTTTTAAAATAATGAGGTTATAAGGCTGAAATTTGGTATGTTTGATGATTGGACGGTGGATGATCAATATACCAATTTGCACCCCTCTAGCCTCAGTAGTTTTTAAGATCTGAGGGCGGATAGAAGAAGTGTGGACAGAATAAAGTGCTGACGGACAGACAAATTTTTATTTTACTTTTTTTTACAGATAACTAAAAATACAACGCATAACATGTTCTCGAGTCAGGGATTCATATGATCAATGGAATCGTGATATTGAGAATAATTATGGTATTAGGAATTTCTATTTCTAAAAACTCCTCAAGCTTAGAGGACGTAATAATTCTCCAAGAGGTGAATGGACGCTGACAAGGTGTGTATTCACGCGAGCTTACGAACAAACAGTTCCTCGTGCCATTGACTGATTGATTTAGGGTCACTAATACTGACGTCACACCACCCAGGTTATTGACGCCGTTGCTCACGGTCTATTTCCTGTTTTACAAATATTTGTGGAAAAATATTATTTTCGGATAACCCTAAAAACATTAAAAATCTTTTAAATCGTATGGAGAGTTGAACGTTATCACTGATAAATTCTAGCAAATGTTATGTATTCCATTGATAACAGGTTACGAGATTAAGAAAAAAAAAGATGATAGAAGTGTAAGCAAAAGAATAACAGAGGAGTTAAATAGAACCACTGTAAAGATTTTCTATCAGCAATAACAAATTAACGGATAAAAAAATAACCTTAAGGAAAAATTAAGAGATAAACAAATATAAAATTAAATAAAATTATAAACAAAAGAATAACGGAAAAGCAAAACAGAATTGTCGAGAATTTTCCCCAACGATAACTCAGTTAACACTGATTCACTGCCCGCTGTTCTGGGCTAAGATACCAAGTGAACAGACTGTGGCTTCGAACCAGCGCAACAAGGTGGCAACTACGCAAAACACGAGTCCATTTTCAGATTTTACCACAAAAATAAACTGCAGTACAAAAAATACACCCAAACTATATAATGCTACGTTACTATGAAAAAAATATGTGCAAATTTACAATAATTTTACGTTAATTCAAATTACAGCTGGGTTTACAATCAAGAACGAACTGAACAAGGAACAAAGGATGAATTCTGGATTACGCGGGGCGGCGATCAAGAGGCAAAAGTTACCATAATTTTGTTGCAAAATCACTGAAATCGCAATTTGATCGAGCCTCCGAATGTGGTGTTACTTCTTGATGTGTTACATATCAATACAAGGCTAAGATGGGCATCGATCAAATTGGATTAAAAACACTACAATTACCTAATTTGTGGTGTCGACCACAACACCACAAATAACACGTCTACCCTGTGCGGTAACAGAAGAAGAGTGAGTAGGCGCTTCGATTTGGCTTCGCCAAAGAGAGTCCTCTTCAGAAATTTCAAGTTTATAACTACGCTGCTGTAAGCAAGTTTCTTAGTTCCATAACTCTGATTTATCAAATGTGTAATGTGTAGTGTATTCCTCAGTAATAAAAGACATGCAATAAAGGAGGTAATAACATCATTTCAAATGAGAACCATAGCGGAAGTCCTCTACGTCAGTCATTACTCTCCACGTAATTCATTCCACTCGTCTGCTGTTTCTACCGATCTCTGAATCTGGCTAGATGGAAGGTTCTGTAGGCAAAATCCCTGCAGAAGAGTTTATCGACAAGAATCACTGTAAAAAAATTTAGCAAATGCAATATATTTCGTCCATAAATAAATTAGAAAAAATACGTGTAAACAAAAGAATGACGGACAAGTAAATCGAAATGACTGTAAGTAATTTCTCGCAGATGGAATGAACTTGAATATTAACAAATTAACAGAAACAAATAACTGTTAATAACGGAAGAACGCAAACAAAGGACAACAGAAAAGCACACAGCAACCAAAACCAAGTGAAAGGAGAGTCTAATGGAATCTTCCCGTCTAGCCATCAGATCAGCAAACACCCGAATGTAGGAGGAACCCACATTCAGACTGATCCGGAGAGAACACAGGACCCTTAATTAGCAGGCCTCTGGAGTTCCGTGATATTGTTTGCCCAAGGTGGAAAGTAACTAAGGTGAGAGGGGTTGAATGACACAGTGGGAGGAGGGATTGTTCAAGAAACTATTTTAGATTTTGGTATTTTAGTGCATCGTGGGAATTCGTATTTGTACTTTGAAAAATCCTGTAGTTCTCTAGTTATTGTTATGAAAAATTGGTGTTTAATTATAGTAGATATATAGGGTCTATTATATATATATTATATATGTATATATATATATATATATATATATATATATATATATATATATATATATATATATATATATATATATATATATATATATACGATTTTTTTATGAGTGATTATTTTTCACATTCATCATCAAGAAATTTACCCTAATGGAAAGTGAGTTTAGAAAAGTGAAGAGCAAAGCAAAAGGCACTGTCATATTCATAGACTGAACAAAAATTTCTGATTCATACAGTAAGGAGAATACGTGTGCACCATTAAATTCTTCATCCAACTACACAGTAGCTCACTACCTGTGCACTGAAACGCTACACACACATACACATGTACTCACACATACACACATTGCGTCATTCACCTCATTCTCTCACGAACCCCTTTTCATATCCTGAATGTTATGACTTTATCTCATCCATTCTGGCAGTTTGTAAGTTTTTTTTTTTTTTTATTCCAAATTAAAGACTCGTTTCACCAAACTATCTTTCATCGTTTCAAGATGGTGGAACTATTTCCAAAAAATAAATAAACTCCCATCCATTATTTCACCTGTGCTAAATATTGATATGCAGTAATGCATATCAATATTTCTCTCCCTGTCAGTAATCCTTTTGTCACATACTATGAAAACAGCTTATATCATCAGTTTCCACTCTTATCCACACTTCACTTCGGTAATGGAGAGTTAGCTCAACATTATCTTTAGGCATTCCAACCTTGGTTCTCCAAGGACACGTTCTGCCTTAGTTCACCTGTCCTCTAATTCACCTTTTCTCTCATCCATCATCATCCATCATCTTCTTCTTCTTCGTTTTACATTTACCATAAAAATGTCAATCTGAATCGAGCACTCATATTCCTCCATTAGCTATAATAGCAATTATTGTTCAATCTGCTTGATTTCTGTTTGCATTTTTGGAATGAGGAATGCTAATATTAAGTCTGAACTTTCTTTTGCAATCACTTTAAAACTCTTTAATTAGTTTCTGCAATTTATCTTTGCATTTACCCAATTACCATTGTATCGTATGCAAACATCAGCTGTTCAATCTCCATTCATGATCATTTTTCTTAATACCGAGAAATTTCATCTACGTGCATTGTGTTTTCCCTGACTCTTAGGGTCACTGTCTGTAAAGATATTAATATGTCTTGGGGATAAAAGAAACGTTTTTGTCAGCCCCATGTTTGCAATAAGCCATTTGTATATCCTACTTCATATTCTAACAAATACCTCCTTCCTATCGTAAATATTTTTACTCTCAACAGCTTATATTTCATAACAAAAAAGCTTAATTCTATCCATAATATTCTCTGTCAGTTTTATCTATAACTTTTTCAACTTCCTCTTAAGCGATGGCTTCACTATAAGTTTTGAAACATACTTTTTACCTTCGTCAACTTCATTGTTTAAAACAACGGTCTTTTTACTGCCTGTCATTCTGTCATTTGCCCTTATTTAAAAAAAAAAAAAAAACTACTATACACATTCCGTGTCACGATAAAGTAGTTATGGCGCAGTTTTGCTAAACCTTTGTCAACTTTCCCCTTATACAAGAGGGCAGTTTTAGTTTTATGTAAAGGAAAACTATTGCTCCAGCTTTGTCTGTCCGTCCGCACTTTATTCTGTCCGCACTTTTTCTGTCCGCCCTCTGATCTTAAAAACTACTGAGGCTAGAGGGCTGCAAATTGTTCTGTTGATCATCCACCCCCCAATCATCAAACATGCCAAATTGCAGCCCTCTAGCATCAATAGTTTTTATTTTATTTAAGGTTAAAGTTAGCCATAATCGTGCTTCTGGCAACGGTGTAGGATATGCCACCACCGAGCAGTGGTTAAAGTTTATGGGCAACAGTTCATACAGCATTATACCGAGACCACCAAAGATAGATCTATTTTCGCTGGCCTTGAATATACTCTGTAGCGGCTGTACAGAAAACTCGATTGCGCCAAAGAAACTTCGGCGCATCTTTTGCTTGATTCCTCTTGAGCCCCGTTCCGCTACCCTACTGCAGAATCTCACTTGTAATATCAACAACTCCTCAAGTGTTTTCGTTTTCCATCCATCTTTATTACCCTCCTACGAGCATTCTCAAAATGACTCTTTCGACTCTTGTGTCCTTCGCCTGTGTTCATCTTCTGTTTCTGTTTACTCAGAAATCTTCAAAAGACCCTTTCCAATAACCCTGCGCTGCACTCACTTCAGACTACAGCTTTTATTTCCAGAACCATTTGCTTATTCACCTTTCCTAGTATTTACATCCTTGTAACAAATGTTTTATTTTCATTAAATTACTTGTATCCCTTCTACCTAGATTTCTATTATCACTGATTGTTTTCTCTCTCTCTCTCTCTCTCTCTCTCTCTCTCTCTCTCTCTCTCTCTCTCTCTCTCTCTCTCTGCCTGTCTTTCTGACAATATTTCCTTCTGTTTTGCAATTGCTCTTAAAATATTCAATTTTTTTTTATTTATTTCAAACAACCTCGTGTTATCACTTCTCGCCTCTTACTTGTTTATTTCTTCCTCTTGATATTAAGTATAACACAGACACCAGTGATTCTCTGATATTGTCATAGAATCTTGCATACCTCTCTCACTCCCTTGGGTAACATTCGTTTGTCTTACTTTGTTCCGCTGATCAGTTAGCGTTCAACTAACTTAGTTGAAGTGAGGAAAAATAGAAAAAAAATCTGAAATTCTTTGCTGGCTAAATGTCACAAAGCAATTAGTAAAGCAGAAGAGATCATAAAGATTCTCCATTAAGATTTATCGTTGATTCTGCTGGGAAATATTTATTTTTGCCTAGCCTCATTCTTGAATCCAAGAAGTCTAATGAGTGGGAAGGAAAGTTGGCACTTTTTAAAATAAACTAGAATTACAGAAAGCTCCTTCCAACACACAAATAAATAACTCACTTAAAAAAGCAAAATAAAATTAATAAACCTTTCTAAAGACAATAAATATACTGATACAACCCATACTTTATTAAGTTACGAGCTTAAAAGAGCTTTAAAAAATCACAAAAAGATAACAAGTAAAAAATGCGCCTAAGTTTCTTTGGCGCAATCGAGTTTTCTGTACATCGTATAATCAAGGCCACCGAAAATAGATCTATCTTTCGGTGGTCTCGGTATAATGCTGTATGAGCCTGGCCTATATCGTTGCTAGATGCACGATTATGGCTACCCTTAACCTTAAATAAAATAAAAACTACTGAGGCTAGAGGACTGCAATTTGTTGTGTTTGATGATTGGAGGGTGGATGAACAAACCAATTTGCAGGCCTCTAGCCTTAGTAGTTTTTAAAATCTGAGGGCGAACAGAAAAAAGTGCGGACGGACAGACAAAGCCGGCACAATAGTTTTTTTTTTTCAGGGAACTAAAAACTAGGGGATTCTTTGAAGACACAGATATGGAATCTATAACTGACATCAGGGAGATGAACCGTAGCAATTTCTGGCCAGCCTTATAAAGCAAAGATTCTTCTCTTCTTCCATCTGTGAAGAAGTTCCTTTGCTTGAATGACAATCCTTTTAATTGAAGTATAAGACTTTGCAGAACTTTATGCAGAACTTTACCAAAGGCTTGGGATTGTCTTATCCTGCACAATAATTTACTATTGATGTTCTTTGCACATAGTGACTGGTCCTTGTACTTTTCTCTGTCAAAAAACAAAAAAACAAAAACAAAAAAAAATTGTTCCACTGCATTCCACCTCATCATGTTATACAACCTATCATCTTCCCTTCTGACTCATTCAAATAAATATCTTGTAAGTTGAGGAGCCTTAAAATTATATTTTTATTTCAATTGCACCTCCATTGTTCTACGGGTTCTGTGTCAGCTCTCTAGCTGTGCGTGACGAGAAAATGATTTCGTGAAAGCAAATACCAGTGATTTATTGCAATTGCAATAATTGTTTCCGTCATTCAAATGATTAATGTTTAATTTCACTTGTACGAATCACAGATGTAATTGTAAATGATATGCATTACATCTATTTGGACTGATGCTATTTAACAATGTATTGATCACAGTCTTACAAAGTGGACTATGATAATGCAACTTTGAAAGGAGCTGAGACAGAAAGTCCCCTCCTCATTCTTATATGTACATCATGTTTTTCCTTGGTTACTTTTTGTACCGAACAGTACTACTGAAGTGCAACAGTTGAAATTGAACGTTTTACCGTTATTGCATAGATTTTTATTTCATCTCAGTTTCTAAGTCTGTTATTATACCATTGACTGTAACGGCCAATACTGGAAATTCCCACACTTGATACACACTCTTCTATATATATATATATATATATATATATATATATATATATATATATATATATATATATATATATATATATATATATATATATATATATATATATATATATATATATATATATATATATATATATATATATATATATATATGTATATATATATATATATATATATATATATATATATATATATATATATATATATATATATATATATATATATATATATATATATATATATATATATATAGCATATATATATATATATATATATATATATATATATATATATATATATATATATAAATCACGAGCTAGTAAATGATTGTCTTACTAAAGTAAAAAAGCAAAAAAAGGCATCTTGAATGAACCACCCGCTAATTGTGTGATTATTTGTCCCGACAGATCTCATTACAGTTTGTACGAAAAGTTCGTACTTAATACCTCCTCACTCGTAATCTTCTACTGATAATGATAATTCCATATAATCTCAGTAAGTGTTTTGAAGGCCGTATATCTTTTTTATGTTTTCGAATTCAAAGCTTCCGTATCGTCAGATAATGCGTAATTTAGGAGTAATGAAAATGAAAGTCATATTTTAATGAGAGTGCAAGTTATATTTTCATGAAAGTATTGGTCATAATTCTGTGAAAGTACAAGTCATGATTCAATTAATTTACGTCGTTTTAATGAAAATATAAATCATAATTATTTTAATGAGAGTAGAAGTAATATTTTAATGAAAGTACAAGTCATGCTTTAATTAAAGTACAAGTCATATTTTAATGAAAGTACGTCATGTTTTATTGAAAATACAAGCAATATTTTAATGAAAGTACGAGTCATATTTCTGTGAAAATACAAGTCATATTTTAATGAATGTACGTAAATTTTTTTATGAAAACAAAAGTCATATTTTAATGAAAGTAAAAGTCATATTTTACTGAAGGTACTAGTCATGTTTTAATTAAAGTACAAGTCAGATTTTAATGAAAGTACTAATCATGTTTTAATGAAAGTACAAGATATATTTTAATGAAAGTACTAGTCATGTTTTAATGAAAGTACAAGTCATATTTTAATGAAAGTACGTCATGTTTTATCGAAAATATAAGTAATATTTTAATGAGTCATATTCTGAAGCAAGCACGTCATATTTGACCATATAAACTTTGTCGTAGGCTATATCTTTTTTTATAGATGATGTAATGCCTGATATTCTTCTATTTATTAACTTTTCATTGCAATAACAATTAATAACGATAAATTGCTATAGGCAACTAATGTACACATCAGTAACAAGTACTTATAACGACTGGCGTTGTCACGTTTCAATAAAAGTTACAAAACTAACTCCTATTCATTATTTATGTAGCAGCTATATGAAGCATTCATCCATTTGTGAAATTAATTGTTCGGATAAATGAATTTCGATTAATGGTTGGTAACCAGCGTTTCATGTTCAAATAAACAATCTAATAACATTTCTAATAATAGTCAAATTCCAATACATATCAGAGATGAAATTTCCCCCCCCTTCTCTCTCTCTCTCTCTCTCTCTCTCTCTCTCTCTCTCTCTCTCTCTCTCTTGTGAAAGCATGCAAATAATTTTAGTTATAATTAGAAGTTATCCTCAGTAAAATAATCCAAAACCATAACACTGGTTTCAAAGTATTAGTATAGAAAGATAAATTTGGTTTACAAAAGGAAATGATAGAATGCTCTCTCTCTCTCTCTCTCTCTCTCTCTCTCTCTCTCTCTCTCTCTCTCTCTCTCTTCTCTCTTTGTCTCTGTCTGTCTGTCTGTCTGTCTCTCGTAAAAAAATGCAAATAATTATGATTTTAACAGTAATTTGAAGTTGTCCTAAGTATGGTAATCAAAGTCATATCATTGGTTTTAAAGCATTGAATGTGTATAGAATAATCGAGTTTGATTTACCCAATAAATTATAGAATGCCGTCTCTCTCTCTCTCTCTCTCTCTCTCTCTCTCTCTCTCTCTCTCTCTCTCTCTCTCTCTCTCTCTCTCTCTCTCGTGATGGTATGCTAATAATTCTAATTTCAATTATAATTAGAGGCTGCCCTCAGTAAAGTAATCAAAGGCCACTGGTTTCAAAGTATTAAAATTTTGGAAAAGACAAATTTGACTTACAAAAATGTTTTTTCAAAAGTATTAAATGCTAGGTATAGTGCATGCTAGGTTCCATACATTGTTAATTTTATTTCATTGATAATATATAATAAAAATGAATTAAGCGTCTGTACGTCATTATATTTTCAATTACTGAACATTATGGTATTTATAATGAAACAAGAACGAACCGTTAAACTAACATATAAGATGAGCAATAAAACTTATTTAATATTTCTTCCTAACTCATTCCTTATACCGTACAGATTTGAGGTCAATCATTTTTTTTTTTTTTTTACAAATTAAGGAACAAATTACCTGCCAATTTTTCTCTAGTAATATCAGGTATACATTTTCGAAGACTCAGAATACTCTTAACAAAATGACATTATGGTCACCTACGCAAAAATATGATTTATGGACATAAGCTTTTAGTCTCTTACGGTGAGTTCATGATGACCTCATTGACATGCATTACATTTTGCATGAATGGAATCACCTGTTCATGAACAATAGGGTTCATTCGTGTTTATCAGAAATCTTAGATTAAGATGAAATGTGGTTTTCATTTGTAAATAATTTTTATTATATTAATTTTTCTATTTTTTGAATAGCCAAGTAAAAGGTTTCTTGTCCTTGTCATATATTGTTAAAGGGATTTAGATTTAGTTTTATCGTGCATATGAACAAAATACTTTTAGGTGGCTATAAAATCAGTTAAAAAGAAGATATAAAATCACTGAAAAAGAAAATATGAAATATTTTAAAAAGAAGATATGAAAAAGCTTAAAAGATATAAAATGACATAGAAAGAAGATATATATAAACACTTAAAAAGAAGATACAGAATCACTTAAAGCGAAGATATAAAACCACTTAAAATACATAAAATCCCTTTAAAAGAAGATATAGAATCACTTAAAAGAAAAAACCCTTTATGAAAAGATATAGAACCACTTAAAAGACATAAAAGCCCTTAAAAAAGACATAGAATCACTTAAAACACATAAAACCCCTTAAAAACAACAAATAGAAGCACTTAAAAGACATAAAATCCCTTAAAAAGAAGATATAGAACCACATAGAAGACATAAAATCCCTTAGAAATGAAAATATAGAATTCCATAAAAGACATAAAATCCCTTAAAAAGAAGATACAGAATCACATAAAGACATAAAATCCCTTAAAAAGATATAGAATCACATAAAAGGCATAAAATCCCTTAAAAAGAAGATATATAATCGCTTAAAAAGAAAATATAAGATCAGTTCGTCCACCGAAGATCGTATATCTTATCAGTAACGTCGCTTCCTCCCTCAAACCGTCTTTAATCAGTTGCCGTCATTACCAGAACAGGTGAGATGACACTCCTGATAGCAATCAGGTCATTTCATTGGTTTCCTGATTGCCTAGCCTGTCAAAATGCCGCTGATCTGACGAGGATCTGCTGATCTCTCTCTCTCTCTCTCTCTCTCTCTCTCTCTCTCTCTCTCTCTCTCTCTCTCTCTCTCTCAGTTTGTCTTGAGTGTGGAAAAATAATTTTCGCCATAATGTTTAAGGGTCAATATAACGAGAACGAGGTGAATAATTTGAAGAAACGAAGGAAATAGCTAGGAAATAAATAAGATAACTGGTTATTTTATAATGGCATTTCCTTCCTAATCGTGGGTGTAATGCAGATAACGACCTTTGTCTTACGTTATTTGAATTCCATCTCAATAAAGTAAAAATTGCTTTTTATACACGCGAATGTCGAGCACATGACGTGAAGTAAAACAAAAATTAACAGTGCCAGAAATGTAACTTAACCTTGTGAAAATAATATACTTGTTATTGGATGATAACAAGACCCTCACAAAGTCGTAGACATGAAGACAAACAGTTGAACATTTCAGAAATTTCTGTTTTCTTCGTCTAAGATAATGTAATACCATACAGTAATGTATTAGGTTCTTATTGTGTACTGTCAGACCTTCTCACAGTATATGAACCTTCTTGGACAAATGATATCCTACAACAGAATTATCCCTCGTAAGGGGTCGTGCCGTCAATGCACCTCACATGGTGTACTGTAGGCATTGCTAAAGGGTGTCTGCAGCGTCCCATAGCCCCTAGCTGCGCTCCGCTCACTTTTCAGCCTTTTAACTTACCTCCATTCATGCTTTGTTGCTTCAGGTTTGCTATCCAACACCTCTGTTTGTTACTTCATTGTGCAGCTTTGGTTTTTCTTACAGTTCCACCTTTTTTCCATGTGCTTCATTTCCATTATTTTCTGGATCTCTTTATCTTGCTGTTCAACCATTCCACCTCCCCTTTCTCATTTTCTATAGTACATCCCATAATTCGTATTCGTAGGTATTGTGCATAAATTTAATAATTGCAAATATGATGCTACGAGATGATCTTGGCCTAACTTGCAACCTTTTGAAAATGTATTCTAAAAGTAAATAAATGTATAGACTCAGTAAGCTTTATTTCGATAGTTTCAAATGAGCATAATTTCCCCTTTCTCTAATTAAAAATAAAAGTTACAAACAAAAATATGAAATAACAATGGTAAATAATAATTAATTAAAAAAATAGGATGTAAGAATATATCAGAAAACATTGAACCAAAATCAGTCATCAAAAAGAGGGCCAAATCTGACCTCTGAACTAATGTCCTTATCTTTCCATTCAGTTCCTTCTTCTTCTTATTCCTCGTAGGATGTATAATCTCCCGAGTAAAGGGATCTGCTAGCATTTAGGAGACCGAAGCATGGTGAATTAATTATGTAAAATGAAGCCAAAGGAATGTAAACATCATTAAGCCGGGGAGCAGCGACCACAGTGCTGTACAAAGAGGAGCGTTGGCCTTTGAAAGGAAAGGGTAGGAAACATTTGTAGGCGAGAGACGTCTCATTCAGTCTAGGCTTTGAAGACCGCAGACTGAGGCTTCGTTTTTACTAGATTTCAAACAGATTCAAAATGCTATGTAAAGATAAATAGTATATTCTAACTGAGGAGATGTTGATTTCCTTAAAAGCAAAAAAAAAAAAATGGTAAGTGAACATTAACTTTATCTTTTTGATTTAGGGACAACATTTAAAAAAAAACAAGAGGCTATGAAAGGCTTAGCTTATCTCACAAAAATAACAGTCTGAAGAAAGTGGTAGTAAGTTATCGAAATTAAGATAGTTTATCGTCAGGAAACACGAATGGGTAATACAAAATAAAAGAATCATGTACAGTACATTTGTGGAACTATTTAGTAATGCTGTTTTTATGATATTTGGTTCTTTCTGTATGAATTTACATTTCTGGCCAAAGCAAAATGAATGGTATTACGAATATGGGATATATTACTGCTAATTTTATGCCTATTTGTTATTAACATACATTTTGGTCGCTTATGGGTGCGTTACTTTTTTTTCCAAGTTCATAAATATTAAACCACAATTTCGTTTAATACCCAGTTCACCATACCTTGGAAATAACTTATACCCAATTGGAATTCTAAGTGATAAGTGCCTATGTCCCGATCAGGATTCGAACGTAGAAATACTTATCAATTATAATTCCCCTCGGCTCAAGTTACTCTCAAGGTATAACGAACTGGCTATCATACTATATTTGTCGATTAATATTTGTATTATAAACATATTCCTCATTGTCTCATTATTTCAAACACTTCCTTATGCCTTTTTTTTTTTTTTTTTTTTTTACTGAAACAGCGTTTAAAATCCCGCTTAATAGATAAACACTTTTTGTTATCCATTGATTCCTTCTCTGTATTTGGTCACAAAAGGTTTTGCTTGCTTTGTTCATAGAACTTACTAAAAAAATAATTGCGATAACATACGTTGTTAGCAATAATTCTTCTTATAATAGGTTTATCCTCGAAATGCTCAAGGCTACACTTTCTAAGAGTGCATGTGAATTCATATTTGTCCAGTTTTCTTCCTATGGAAAATTTTAATTTGTCCGGTAACCTGACGCTCAAAATATCTAAAGAGATAATACCCGGTAGGGAGGTAGCGCCGTCAGTGCACCTCACTCAGTGCCCTGTAGGCATTACTTATGGGTCTTTGCAGCGTCCCTTCGGTCCCTAGCTGCAACCCCTTTCATTCCCTTTACTTTACCTCCGTTCATATTCTCTTTCTTCCATCTGACTGCCCACCTTCTAACAATTGATTCATAGTGCAACTGCCAGGTTTTCCTCCTGTTGCACCTTTCAGACCTTCTTACTGTCAATTTCCGTTTCAGCGCTGAATGACCTCATAGGTCCCAGCGCTTGTCCTCTGGCCTAAATTTTATATTCTATTCTATACATTCTAAAGAGATAATATTATTAAGTTTTTTTTTTTTTTGGCTTTCAGTTTGGAGGAAAGAGCCAAGGAATTGTTTTTACTAAACTCCGAGAGTTGCCAGAGTTTTTTTGAGGCTGTAATAACTTTGTATTCATTTAATAACCAATAAAAGAAGAAGAAGAAGAATTCATTACTTGTAAATGAAATGTATCGTCATTTTGGTACATCTGTTTTCCATATGGTTTATGAATGTGATGAAAACATTGAATGACATCAAGAAAGGTATCGCTATTATTTGAAGGATAATTTATATATATATATATAAAAACAATATTATTTCAGTATATATATATATATATTTTATATCAGTACTATATGTTTTTTGACAAAGAAGTTTCCACAATATAAATTATGTTGTTAAGCGAGCACAGAAGACGAAGAGGAAAGGGAACTCATAGCAAAATGTTATGCACATAAATGAAATGAAAGTGTTGAAATACAATTTAAAATTAAGGTCAACATTCGCCACAGATATAAACACTGAAAGTGTAACTAACTCTACTCCTATGTGAATGTTAGCCTCCAAGTGAGTTAGTGCTGTCAATGCACCTCACAGGGTGCACTGTAGGCATTACTAAAGGTTCTTTGCAGCGTTCCTTCGGCCCCTGGCTGCAACCCATTTCATTCCTTTTACACTATCTCCATTCATATTATATTTCTTCCATCTTGCTATCCACTCCCTCCTAAAACAATTAGTTCACAGTGCAACTGCGAGGTTTTCCTCCTGTTACACCTTTCAAACCTACGTACTCTCAATTCCCTTTCCAGCACTGAATGACCTCATAGGTGCCTGTGTTTGGCCTTTGGCCTAAACTCTATAGCCCATTCCATGCCTACTCCATATTCCATTTCATTCCTACTCTGTATTCCATTCCATTCCTAGGTGGATTAGAAGGGAAGATTATGGACTATGAATATGAGGTAAACGACCGGTAAAGGAAATTAGAATCTGGTACCTGAAAGAATTAACCCTTTACAAATAACAGCCTAAATGCTTAGTTAATCTCAGGTAAAACTATCAGATGCCCTGAGCTTAATCCCTCTTAACAAACGATAAAATAAACTTTACATCAGATCAGATATTATCATATTCGTTAATATGATTATCCGCTCAGATGAATTTCAAACCGAATATCATTTTGGCAGAATAATTATTATTATCATTCCCTTTGCAAGAGACTTTTTATCAGAGTTAGCAGGAAATATGTATATTATATATTACTACATACGGGATGCTTTGCCGGGAAGGAAAATAATTTCCTCGTGGATTACCTTAATATACTTTGAAAAATAGACTAATTGGAGAGATTATGATTATTTGGGCGGGTTAGATTCCAGATAATCACTCATTTTTCTTTAATTTCGTTGCAAAACATAATCATTAATTTCCAGTATATATTAACATCAAAACAGTTTTAGATGATATAATATTCGATTTTCCAATTAAATTTACACACTGGTAATTTTTTATCATGTTCTCTTTTGTGTCAGATGAGTTTAAATTCTTGTGTAGATTAGGCTTATGGTGCGACGTACTACGCCAAGCTTCGTTTTAGTAGTTGCAGCAGTAATAAAAGTGATTTGCATTATTGTAAGCAAAGCTTATATGAATAGTATCTGACAGGCTCAGTAATCCAATACTCCATCAACTCTTGCAAGCGGTGTGTGAGTTTATATTTGTTTATATATGTGATAGTGCTTGCATTTGTTTTGTTTTTTTAATTCAGTAAAAAAAATATATTATTTGTGACAATATTTCTGATATATGTATATGAGTATACCATTCACTTAATAAGGACTTTACTAAATATCTTGTCATTATCAAAATATGAACTGACTGTAGAATTCCTTACTTCTCCTTGGTTGCACCAAGGTTTCCAAATTTTCTGGAAAGTTTAGTTTTCATGTTTTATTTTTATATAAAATCTCGGATGGATAAAAGCAGTTAAAGGGAGTAGCCTTGCGCTGCCTTTTCCAAAGCCCTGTCACTCACAGTTCTAAGATTTTCCTTTTTTTTTTTTAGATAAGTCTTGGTGGCAGCATTCTCCTCTTTTGTATAACTATTCGACTAAAGATGGAAAGAAAGTCTTATTCCTTATGCTTTCCACTCTTTTGCTAATTAAAATTTGTGTTGAATAAGATGATACGAGAGTGATAGTTGATTGGGATTTTTATCAACCTAACGTCTTGATGTTCATTAAAGCTTACATTGTTTTGGGTTATTCTTATTTAATGGCTTTCTTAATTAACCTCTCGTACAACCAAACTCATTAAGAACTTTCTCCACTATTATCAGAAATGATGCATTTATTAGCATACATCTTGCCTACAAATGTCAATATGTTAGTGCATCTTCTTCAAGGGTTATTGTAGAGGAAAGTCATTTCAAAAATATCTGTTGCACATGAGAATATTTTTTTTTTTAGTTTTTTGTCTCTTTGCCAGTTGGCAGGATTACACGAAAGTTAGAAAAACGATTTTCGTTTTCTCTTTCCAGAGGATTCACAATGTTCAGCAAAACTGGACTTTCTTTTGCTTTTTTCAGTTTTTTTATCACCAATACTGAATATGACAATAAAACGCAGATTCCATATTTTATTTCTGTTCAAGAAAGCATAAATGATGATGAATTGTCTGGAGAAACCAGATGAGAGATATATCACAAATATCATAGAATTAGGCTTAGAGGGAAAATTATATTAAATTTTAATGGTCATTGTTTTGTAGTTTATTAACAATTATTGCAAATTGCAAGACATTATTTTTCTATAAAACTCAAGTGGGGTTAAAATGAAAGCTAAGGTTACTGTTTCATTTGGTTCTGAAAATATCCGAAATTAAACCATACACACACATACAGAGAGAGAGAGAGAGAGAGAGAGAGAGAGAGAGAGAGAGAGAGAGAGAGAGAGAGAGAGAGATGCCAGTTTCTGAATCACTGTGATAGAAAGGAAAAGTGGAAAGTCTTACTTTTTTAATTATACAGCAAGAGGTCTTTCAGCCAATAGTGACAAAGAATAGTGTAAATGTTACTCTCTTTGGCCGTCTTTCCATAGCTGGAAACTGCACGTATTGTTACCAAACTGCAAGAAGATTGCAATATATCTCAGTTTTTCCTTCCCATTCGTGATTGTTAGCGTGATATACTGTGCTGCAAACAGTAATAATGGCACAGATAAAAATGGCACTGGCAAAAATGGAATGATAAAAATGACAAAGGTAAAAATAAAACAGGTAAAAATGGCGCAAGTGAAAAAATAAGGAAAAATGGCACAACTGAAAAATATATATTGATTCATCTACAATGTTTCGCCGTGTTTAGTACTATCCTCTCGGGGATCAAATGTCCCTACGTGCATCTGATCCCCGAGGGGCTAGTACAAAACATGGCGAAACACATTTGACCCCCGAGGGGATAGTACTAAACACGGCGAAACATTGTAGATGATTCAATAAATGTTTTTCCCCTTGTGCTATTTTTCAAATTTTTTTAACTTGATTTATTTCTACCTGTGCCATTTTTGTCTGTGCCATTATAACCTAAATTCATACTGTGCTATGCCCAGTTTAAAGGAAAAGCCCAGCTGGACTCAAAACATCAATAAGCAAGGAAGGAGACCTCAGAAATGTCTTTTTCAGCTATAAATAAAATGTGAAATAGTTTGCCTAGTGCAGTTGTTGAATTTTCTGATCACCAAAATGTTTAAGCGAGGAGAAACTTCGTTCCTGCTTTCTCCTGACTTCTCCTGAATTCAAATGTTTCGGTTTTAATCTCTGTTCCCTCATATTTATTTATTTATCACCGTTTTCTGAAACTTGTCTCTTCCTGGATGCTAATCTTCCTTTAGAACCCTCGTGGGTAAATAATAAGTAAACTCTGTCCATGAGGGTTTTCAGATGAAGATTTAAAGAGAGAAAGAAAAGCATTATAGACACTTGTTAGTGTAATAATAGCTTCATGAAGTTCACTTTAAATGGTTCTGAATCGGAATATAGAATTTAAGGCAAAGGTCAAGTGCTGGGACCTATGAGGTCATTCAGCGCTGAAATGAAATTGGGAGCAGAAAGGTTTGAAAGGTGTAACAGGAGGAAAGCCTCTCAGTTGCACTATGAAACAAATGTTAAGAGAGGTGATAGCAAGATGGAAGAAAGAGAACATGAACGGAGGTGAAGTAAAAGGACTGAAAGGGGTTGCAGCTAGGGACCGAAGGAACGCTGCAATGAACCTTAAGTAATGCCTACAGTGCACCACGTGAGGTGCACTGATGGCACTACCCCCTACGGGGTGTAAGTGGTTCCTCTTTGCGTTAGAATTGGTGATTTTTTTTTTAAAGGAAGTAAATTCCGCCATTAGCTTCTTAGAAGCTCAGTCGTATCTGAATGCCTTGATAAACTCTGTTAGAAAGGATTTGCTCATTTATGACGCGAATCCATTCCTTCATTTGTATATGTTTTAATTAAATTATCATAATTATGCTGCTACCAATAGCCTCATGAAGGGAATATTACTATCTAAATGATAACTGAAATGTTATGATATATGTACATAGTTTTAGTTTTTATATACAATTCTTGGCAATGAAATTGATATCTAGGATAATATGACTTTTATGCACACCTCACAATTCGTGCTCGGTTAGGTTACTATGCTTGATATATATATATATATATATATATATATATATATATATATATATATATATATATATATATATATATATATATATATATATATATATATATATATATATATATATATATATATATATATATATATATATATATATATATATATATATATATATATATATATATACATACATATACATATATATCAAGCATAGTAACTAACTGTATGAGATATATATATATATATATATATATATATATATATATATATATATATATATATATATATATATATATATATATATATATATATAAAAGTTTTATTGCCAAGAATTGTATAAACGCAAAAATTACGTACACACATATATATGTATGTATGTATGTATATACTGTATATACTGTATATACATATACAGTATATATATATATATATATATATATATATATATATATATATATATATATATATATATATATATATATATATATATATATATATATATATATACATATACATATGCATATATATACACACACACACACACACACACACACATATATATATGTATATGTGTGTGTGTGTGTGTGGGTGCCGGGTGTGTGCTTGTGTGTGTGTGTATGCCTACGTTTGTTTTACTTTATTAGTCATATTGCTTCAAGCTCACAGAGAGAGAGAGAGAGAGAGAGAGAGAGAGAGAGAGAGAGAGAGAGAGAGAGAGAGAGAGATTCACGAAACAGAAATCCAAGAGAGATGGCCAGCTTTGCGCGTCCTTGTGAAGAACAAGGCTGGAGATTTACAGGATTCAGAGGAATGGTGAAAAAATACCTGCGGCTTTATCCCGGTGAAAGCAGGGATGACAGTTCAGCTTTTACTTTTTCCTCCGTGAAAGCATTCTTATAAATACGAGAAAAAAAAACTAAAGTAACTTAATGTCTCAGAATATAACAGAGCATGAAGCACTCGGTCATCTTTGTTGGGTACGACACAAAAGATTAGCGTTTTAGTTTTCTGTAAAAGTAAAATATTGAGATGGCTTTGTCCGTCCGTCCGCACTTTTTCTGTCCGCCCTCAGATCTTAAAAACTACTGACGCTAGAGAGGTGAAAATTGGTATGTTGATCATCCACCCTCCAATCATCAAACATACCAAATTGCAGCCTTCTAGCCTCTGTTTTTTTATTCTATTTAAGATTAAAATTAGCCATGATCGTGCGTCCGGCAACGATATAGGACAGGCCACCACCGGACCGTGGCTGAAAGTTTCATGGGCCGCAGCTCTCACAGCATTATACCAAGACCACCGAAAGATAGATCTATTTTCGGTGGCCTGGATTACATAATGTACAGAAAATTCGATTGCGCCGAAGAAATCTCCGATTGTTTTACTTTTATTTTAGTTCTAAAATGGGTCCGCAAATACTTTCATAGATTATCTGAGCCGGCGCGAGCTTAGAGAGGCGTTTTATTAGCATAATTTTAATGTATTGCCTTTTATTCAAATATAATATCTGTTCTTTGATACGAGCTTAGTTATTTTATACAAATATCGATCATTGTTCAATGTTTTTGTAATGGAGGATAATCAATAACTATGAGCGAAGAGTTAATTAATTATTTTTAATCCAACTTAGAGAACATGATAAGTTTGGTTCTATACTTCTGTTAAAACATACTTTATGAAAGATGTAGCTATGGACAAAAACACACACGAAGAAATATCTTGCCAAGCTTACCATCCAATAAGAAATATGCAGATATCAGGGTTTACAGTATCTTTACAATAATTCATTTAACGGAATGAAAGAATTGAATTATAACTAAATTTCTCTTTCTTCGAAAAACAGTCAAGATATTACAGGAGCAGAACTCAAGAGAAGAAAAATAAAAGAAGTTTTGAAAGCGTACCGTGTTAAATGCTGAAGTATTTTTTGATGTCTATAAAAAGAAATGAAGAATCTCATGGAAATTCAAAGCGGAAATATAAGTAAATAAAAAAAAATACAGAAACGAAAATCGTGAGGGTTGGTTGTTGAAGCCTTTGAACTGATTCCGTAATGCATGCAATGTACGAAGGATTCAGAGGATGTGAAGCAGAAAGATATCACGAGTTTTTGATAAAAAAAATAATATAAATATGGATCCAGGGGGGATTTGATGCGGATTACTCAAGTAGAGAGATGAGGGGAATATGTGTTTGCGGAATATCTGAATAATTTAGAACTTCTAAGGGGAAAGAGGGACATATATACTAATGCAATTCTTATTAGATGGAATGGAAAAGGTGCCGGAATAAATGGTTTATATTTTTTTTTAATTATCCAAAAACAGTGAAAATATATAATAGAGGAAAACCCACCTCCACCACCGCACACAAGGACTTATACAGTATACTAATGCGTGGGTTATTAGGTGGAATAGTGAAGGTGATGGAAGAAGAAAAATATATATTTTTTTTATTTATCCATAAAATAGTGGAAATACATTATCATAAAAAAATAATGACCATCACTGCACACAAAGTATATGCATGCATGCTTATAGCCAACTAACTGCCTTCAAAGCCTTGCAATGCAAAAAGTTTCTATTACGATTTTCTGCAGCCATCCTTATCTCACGCTTTTTTTCTGCACCCATCCTTATCTCACGCTTTTTTTCTGCACCCATCCTTATCTCACGCTTTTTTTCTGCACCCATCCTTATCTCACGCTTTTTTTTCTGCACCCATCCTTATCTCACGCTTTTTTTCTGCACCCATCCTTATCTCACGCTTTTTTTTCTGCACCCATCCTTATCTCACGCTTTTTTTCTGCACCCATCCTTATCTCACGCTTTCTCAGGCACAACATCCCTGCCAATCACAAACTCCCTTTTCATAGTTCCTCCTTACTCTCTGGGAACTCTGGGGGTCCTTGTAACAGCCTGTCTTAAAAACCCTTCAGACTGTTGTAGCCAACGCCACTATTGGGTCATTAATCTTTCATATTTATATCCATTAAATGCATAGTATTGTCGCAAAGTTGTATAGAAAAAACACCAAATTCCTAGAAATTGTTTCATTAACATACCGAGACTCCCGTTGTTATTGCTAAACTAAAAATAGCTTCATTGATGAGTAAAAAAGCCACAATAATATAATTGATAAATTGTATATTTTAAGATACAAAAATATACAATTTATCAATTATATTATTGTGGCTTTTTTACTCATTATTTTCGATCACAGTTTAGTGATGCTCCACAGATGATAGCTTCATTATTGATGTACTATATATACCTTAGGTAGAGTGTGAGTATAACTGACGCTCACTCATTGCTAAGCATATCCATATGCCACGTCAATCCTTTAGAAAATTCTTTATCAAAAGATCCATTATTTCTAATAAATGTGTCAAAATACCTAACCATTGACCGTGACTGATTTAACAATATTGCTTTCAGTTCCAATGCCAATCTCCTTTTGCTTCAATCAGTCAACTAATGTATGCAGCCTTGTGCCCTGCTATATTTCCTATTCTCTTTCTCTTCTCTCCTACTGTCCAGGGCATAAAAACCATAAAGTACTGTAAAGAGGAGAGATTTCTACACTTCTGTGCCAAACACTGCTAGTAACGTCATTTCAGGAGACAGCTAACCATCGACTCGACAATTACCAGACATTACTGTCTCAGTGAGTTGATGTTATCAAGAACGTATTTTTTCTCGAAGGCCATAACTTGTAGGATGTTTCTAAAGCATTTTGTTTCTAATACTATCAAAAGCTATTTCAGAATCTATGAAAGTGACCAAGCAAAAGTTTGATGCCTGCCTTCACAAGGCTGGTTTAATCTAGATAGATAGCCACAGTTTTCAAAGGCATTTTAATGCTAATATAAAAATCTAGTTCAAAATCTATGAAAGTGACCAAGGAAAAGTTTGGTATCTGCTTCTTATTACGGGCTGCTGTGGAGCATGAGCCCGTGCCATTACAAGGCTGGCTTAATTTAGATAGATAGTTAGAATTTTCAAAGGTATTTTACTGCTAATATTATCAAAAGCTATTTTAAAATTTATGAAAGTGACCAAGCAAAAGTTTGGTATTTGCCTCTTATTACGGTTCGCTGTGGAGCATGAGCCCGTGCCATTACAAGGCTGGCTTAATCTAGATAGATAGACAGAATTTTCAAAGGTATTTTAATGCTAAGGTTATCAAAAGCTATTTCAAAACCTGTGAAAATGACCAAACAAAAGTTTGTTAACTGCTTCCGCAAACCGGTCTCCAGTTGCACTGCCGGAATTATGTTCAGCTGAAGCACAATAACTAAGCATCTTCAGATTTCCATTCATCTCGAAGTAGCTTATGTATTACTGTAACCGTCTCTCTCATGCGAATACAAGGTTTAATATTTCCAACGTGCTTTTGAATTCTTCGAGCAATTGTAATGTAAAACAAATAGCTTTCACCTCTACAGGCAATTCCTCTGGACGCATATTCGTCCAAATAGTTTTTATTCATAGCCATTTTAAAAGGTCTCTTCCCACCTTCCTTTCCAACTACGTTCTGTCATGTCTTGAAAGTGAACACCATTTGCTTTGAAAGCTTGAGTTTCGAGTCAGTGGCCTCTGTGGGTTTGTTCCACATGAATGAGGTTCATGTTCTTCAAAATAAAACAAATGAAACACACAGATGGAGTTTTGACTTGATATCTTTGACGGCTGTGACGCTTATACGATAATTTTATCGTGATGACGCGTATATATCGGTTTGATTTCCTATATTTAAAATATAAATCAATTCCAGCAGCTGGATGAATGATTCAGAGTATTATGCTTGTCAAAAATGATATTGCCCTTTCCACACCCATAATGAATATGATTTTTTTTTGCAAGGCCCTTAATTGTATATGTTATGACATGAATAATTAATACAGAATGTTCGCACTAATTTTAATTACACGAATACAAAAAGTTAATTTTATCGTTATTTGCTGAACTTTTATTTCAACATAAATTAGCTATTTTTTACATGGTTACAGGCTTATTCGTTCATTCTTGTCCTTTGAATGAACTTTTGATTTGGAGCTTGAATATAGAATTTAAGCCAAGTACAAGCGCTGGGACATAAGAGGTCAGTCGGCACTGAAGACAGTGTTGAAACGATGGTTAGGAGAGGGTGGAATGTAAAATGGAAGAAAGAGGAATATGAACCGGGTTACAGTAAAAGGCTGAGGGCCGAAGGGACGCTGCCATGAAACTTGAGTAATGCCTACAGTGCACCACGTGAGGTGCACTGACGGCGCTACCCTATCCCCTACAGGATCATCAAGGGAATTATCCAGGGAACTCCAAAGTTTAAAATACGGTAACATTTCTTCAACACAAAAAACGTATTTTTTACAGATTTTAGTTTCCTGTAAAAGAAAACTATTGTGCCGGCTTTGTCTGTCCGTCCGCATTTTATTCTGCCAACACTTTTGCTGTCAGCCCTCAGATCTTAAAAACTACTGAGGCTATAGGGCTGCATATTGGTGTGTTGATCATCCACCCTCCAATCATCAAACATACCAAATTGCAGCCCTCTAACCTCAGTAGTTTTTATTTCATTTAAGGTTAAAGTTAGCCATAACCGCGCTTCTGACAACGATATAGGATAGGCCACCACCGGGCCGTGGTTAAAGTTTCATTGGCCGCGGTTCACACAGCATTATACCGATACCACCGAAAGATAGATCTATTTCCGGAGGCCTTGAATATACGCTGTAGCGGCTGTACAGAAAACTGGATTGCGCCGAAGAAACTTCGGCGTATTTTTTACTATTTTTTTTTGCTAATAATTTGGTTAGGCGCTTCGTACGAATCCGTTTCCTTTTTTTTTTTTTTTTCTTTGTTTCTTTTTACTATTTGAGTCTTTCTTTTTACCATTTTACTATTTCAGTTTCCTTCTTAAAAATTCAAGATATGTTGTTCAAGAGTTTCCAGTAAACATAAATGCAAATATCCTAAAATATAAAACATGAAAATAAACCCATGTTTTCAAATGAAAATAAACCCATATTTTCAAATGAAAATAAACCCATATTTTCAAATGAAAATAAACCCATATTTTCAAATGAAAATAAACCCATATTTTCAAATGAAAACAAACCCATATTTTCAAATGAAAATAAGCCCATATTTTTAAATGAAAATAAGCCCATATTTTCAAATGAAAATAAACGCATATTTTCAAATGAAAATAAACCCATATATTCAAAAATAAGCCCATATTTTTAAATGAAAATAAGCCCATATTTTTTTTATTTTCAAATGAAAATAAACGCATATTTTCAAATGAAAATAAACCCATATATTCAAGTGAAAATAAGCCCATATTTTCAAATGAAAATAAACCAATATTTTCACATAAAAATAAATCCACATTTTCAAATGAAAATAAACCCATATTTTTAAATGAAAATAAGCCCATATTTTCAAATGAAAATAAACCCATATTTTCAAATGAAAATAAACCCATATATTCAAGTGAAAATAAGCCCATATTTTCAAATGAAAATAAACCCATATTTTTAAATAAAAATAAACCCATGTTTTCAAATGAAAAGAAGCCCATGTTTTCAAATGAAAATAAACCCATATTTTCAAATTGAAAAAAAAAACATTCCAGGATATACAAACTGCATTATTAAACACACACACTAACGTACACACAGATAATGAGATATTTGATATCACGACTTTGACGGCTGTTGGGCTTACACGGCAATTTTGTCCTGATAATGCGTATATATTAATCAAATTTCCTACAGTTCAAATATAAATTAATTCTAATTTCCCATATTTAAAATATGAATTAATTCCCGCAGCTGGATGAATGATTCAGAATGTTATGCTTGCCAAAAAAGATATTGCCCTTTCCCCTCCCATAATGAATATTTTTTTTTTTTTTTGCAAGGCCTTTATCGAATATGATATGACATGAATGATTAATACAGAATGTCCGGACTAATTTTATATTAATAAAAAAATGTCATTTTATCGTTATTTGCTGAATTTTTATATCATGCATAAATTAACTTTTTTTTTTACATGATTATGAACTTACTCTTTCATTCTTGACCCATGAATGAACTTTATATAACTTTTTTAATTGCGACCATTTATGGGGAATTAGGAATTGAAACTGAAATATAGATTGTACGCCTAAGGCTGTGTACTGGGACCTATGAGGTCATTCAGCGCTGAAAATATGTTGAAACAACTGTTAGGAGAGGGTGAAAACCAAGATGAAAAAAGAAAATATGAGCTTAGGCTGAGAGAAAGGAACGAAAGGGGTTGCAGCTAGGGGACGAAGGGACGCTGCAGAGAACCTTAAGTAATGCCAACAGTGCACCACGCGAGGTGTACTGATGGAACTAACCCCCCCCCCCCCGGCCCGCCTGCCCTAGGGGGGGACTTGGAGTTAGGGAATTACTAGAGTACTGGTGGCACTACCCTCTTAGAGCGGATTTGGAATTAGGATCATCTAGGGAATGACTAAGTTCAAAATAAGGTAACATTTCCAAATCAGACACAACAGAGCTTTGCTTCTATGAAATGTCACGGTGATGTAATAAAGATTCATTGCCCAGTACGTGTTTCAAACACGCCAATCGGCTGTCATGGTTGGGAAGGGTTAATGCCCACGCTAAGTACAAATACCTGCACTCGACGGGAATATGTGTGGCAGAGTCGGTGTCAGTTTATACTTCTCTTGAGAGTTCAGTGACCTAGAGCGTCAGTGAAGTCGTTGGTACTCGCTGCTCGGTGGATCGATTCCGGCAGGTGACGAACCACTTAAAAATTACGATTCCCCTTCGGTATTATTTCCGTGGTAGAGCGATTCGGATATTAAACGAAATTTGTTGCTTAAAGTTTTGTGTGTGTGTGTATATATATATATATATATATATATATATATATATATATATATATATATATATATATATATATATATATATATATATATATATATATATATATTTTTTTTTTTTTTTTTCGTGGGTTTTGTCTTTATTTATATATTCATCATGTTCCATATTTTCGTGATTCAATTATATACACACACACACAAGCACACACACACACATATATATATATATATATATATATATATATATATATATATATATATACATATATATATATATATACATATATATATACACATATACACACACGAGTATATATACTCACATGTTTTGGTCTGGTGGACTCATTATCCCTCTGAGTACCCCCTTATTTTTATTATTCAGTGATTGCAAATGCCCATGCAGCACTTGGCTAAATGAATGCAGATGAAAATCCAATCGCAATCACAGCCTTGACAAAAGGAGAATCATTTAAACACGTTCACTTCTGCTTTGTGTGAGGACACTCCTGGAAATTGCATGAGCTGTCCATTGTCATTAAATGCTCAGGTGCGATTGGTATGTGAATTATGAATTCATTTCCTGTTATTTCAGTAACTGATGACTCATAATGCTTCATCAGAATGTATCTATTCGCAGTGTTGACTGGGGCATAATAGCCCTTTAGGATTTCAGTAAACAAAAAGTCATTAGTTACTTATTATACATGATTATTTTTTCGTTTTAGTGATGTAGTACGTACTTGGAACCAAATAGCAACAGGGAAATATAGAAGATGTAAATTAAAAGGTTGTACTTACTTCACGTTTCATAGTCGTAACGTAGGCTTCTCTTCACGCTATCCTGCTGTATTTATATCATTCCCTATTTTTCAAAATTAATAATTCCGATGAGAAAAGTGGCATTACGTCACTCGGCTTCATAAAAATGTTCAAGCTGATTTACGAATTCATATTTCTGCAAGTTAATAACCAGGTTATGTATACTCAGATGTTAATAAACATCACATATAGTTAACATTTTTTCACCAACCTTTCCATCCTCTCTCTCTCTCTCTCTCTCTCTCTCTCTCTCTCAAAAGGCTCATATTCTCCCTCGCTGACCACTTGGTAAGCCCAGTGTGATTGATCACACTAAAATGGCGAGACACGAGCCTCATCATATCTCATAGTCCCAATAGCCTCACTTTGTGTTCCCTTCCTTCTGCGTTTAACCGTGTTTATCCGTCACCAAATTATCAGCTTTTTTGTAGATAAACTTCCTATGTGGTTTTGTTAAAATCCTTAGCCTTGTCTACTTAATTTTATCGCATCAATTTTCTATATCATTTCGTGTGTCGTTTTAGTTTTCTGTAAAAGAAAACTATTGCGCCGGCTTTGTCTGTCCGTCCGCACTTTTTCTGCCCTCAGATCTTAAAAACTACTGAGGCTAGATGGCTACAAATTGGTATGTTGATCATCCACCCTCGGATCATCAAACATACCAAACTGCATTTTTCTAGCATCAGTGGCTTTCATTTTATTTAAGGTTAAAGTTAGCCATAATCGTGCTTCTGGCAACGATATAGGACATGCCACCACCGGGCCGTGGTTAAAGTTTCATGGGCCGCGACTCATGTAGCATTATACCGAAACAACCGAAAGATAGGATTATTTTCGGTGGCCTTGATTATACATTGTACAGAAAACTCGATTGCGCAGAAGTTGCTTCGGCGCATTTTTTTTTACTCGTTTGTCTTGTGTACTCACTAATATCGGATAAACTTCCCCTATCCGTATTATTTTTTATCTTTCTTTTTTTGTATACTTCACTCTATTTAATAAATTTCTTATATCTTTTATTGCTTCATTTTATCTCTGATAAATTTCCGCTATATGTATTTTGTGTCGTTTTTTCTTGTGCACTTAATTCTGTCACATATATTTCCTATACCTGTTGTTCGTGTCCTTGTTGTCTTGTAAACTATATTCTACTAGATAAATTTCCCCTATCTGTTTTTACGTCCCTTTTTCTTGTGTACTTAAGTCTGTCAGACAAACTACCTATATCTTTTTTGTCCCTACTTTCCTCTTGTAAACTTAATTCTGTACTTTATTCATTTTTTTCAATAACAAAATGTTTCCATTTATTACTAATATATCTGTGTGGTATTTTGTTTATTAATATTATTCTGGGGTCATGTACATTATTACTGTTTCGACTCTTTATTTACAATGAATGTATGTACATTGGAAATGAGAGTCTGTCCACGTATCTATATTTCACGGAAAGTATAATGAGAGACATATATAATGAACCTCACTTTTATTGTCATATCTATATCAAAAAGATGAATAGATATACTCATTATAAACTGTTATGATAAATTGAAATGTTAGATCCATATTAATAAAATACATTCGTCCATCGATGACAAATCAATTATTCATTTATCATTTATTTTCGTACAATTAATATATACTGAAGAAACACGTAGTATAGAAATTAAACGAAATTATAGTCATTTAGGAATGAGAGAGAGAGAGAGAGAGAGAGAGAGATTCCATTTTTCCTATTGAGTACGTTTTAGACAAAAATGCTAGTTTTAAATCAAATAGCAAATACCTTATTTGTATGATAATAAATTCGCCAGGCAATAAACTGAAAATATATGTATTCCACTGGGGTTAAACTATTTAATAGTAAAAAGTGTCTGTGGAAGGAATCACTGAGAAGCAATGTTTATCCAGTGGCAGCCATCACAAGTTAATGACGACTTTTTTTATAGTGACAAAACAACGTTGAGTCACTTTGTTTACCCTTCAAGGTCTTTGCCCAGAGATTACTGACCTAGCATCCGAGATTATGTAGGCATATATATATTTTTTTTTTTTGTCTACGTGAAAATGTTTCTCTTTCCTCTTTTTCTTCGTTTTATGATTGAATTTTTTAACTATTTCGTGTATTTTATTTATTTTGTATAATAATGGTACCACCAAATTTGTTTCTTGTGTTTTTTTTTTCATTTTGTATAATATTGGCACCATCAAATTTGTTTCTTGTGATTTTTTTTTATTTTGTATAATAACGACACAAGCAAATTTGTTTCGTCTGATTTTTTGTTTTGTTTTGTAATAATGGCACCATCAGATTCGTTTCTTGTGATTATTTTTTTCATTTTGTATAATAATGGCACAACCAAGTTTGTTTCGTGTGATTTTTTTTGTTCCTTTTGTATAATAACGGCACAACCAAATTTGTTTCGTCTGATTTTTTGTTCAGTTTTTGTAATAATGGCACCTCAAATTCGTTTCTTGTGATTTTTTTATTTTGTATAATAATGGCACAACCAGATTTGTTTCGTGGGATCTTTTCCCCATCATATAACAATAGCACTACTATCTTTAAG
>NC_089797.1:9612894-9637894 GCF_040412425.1 Macrobrachium rosenbergii
ACTCCTGGTTACCAGGTCTTTATTTCTCTCATAGCTAAGAAAAATAAATTGTATCAGAATCTGCAGCCAATATTCGGGTAATTTGTCAGAGATTACGTTGGGGCAAAACAAGTAACCAGAGGAGATTGAAGTGATAGGCAATTTCTTCGGGAATAATGACATTCTCTCTCTCTCTCTCTCTCTCTCTCTCTCTCTCTCTCTCTCTCTCTCTCTCTAACACTCGCGTGAAATTTCATTGTATCCCCTACGAATTTATGCCTATATGCAAAAAATTACTTAACACGTTCATGTAATTATTGTTTTTTGTGAATTAGGCGAAACTCCAATTTCCAACTTGTTTCATTATTAATCGGCTCTTATCCCGTACAAGTTTTTATTGATATTTACGGTAATTAAAATACCAACATGATATTCAAGTTGAAATTTAGATCTCATTAACGTTAAAAAATAAATTCCTTCAATAAATTTTGTTTTACTTTCAACTAATATAAGAAAAAAATCCAGAGTATTATAATTTTCACAAATTAAATCAACAGTTTTTCATAAACGGTAGATCTCATTAACGAAAAAAGTGTATTCTTTCAATAAATTTTGTGGTACTTTTAACTAATGTTAAAAAAATTCAGAGTATTACCTGTATCATTCTCATAGATTAAATCAACAATTTTTCATAAACGGTAGATCACGTTAACGTTAAAAAATAAATTCCCTGAATAAATTACATTGGTACTTTTAACTAGTATTAAAAAAAATTCCGAGCATTATCATTTTCATAGAATAAATCAACAGTTTTTTCAGAAACGGAAAAACTAAAAATATCCCCAATTAAATGTGAAAAGTTTTACTAAAAATGAAGGATGGACGCCTCGAGGTTTTCTCGGAATCTTATCAATGATTCCTGATATATTTTTTTCTCCAGATCTCGCGAGAAATTCCTTATCACTCGCAGGAATTTTCTGTGCAGTAACAGATATCTTCTTCCTATTTTTTTTTTTTTTTATTCTGGCAAACAAAGATGGGGACAACTTTCTTCTTTACTCTCTCGAGCTTCTTTCTTTTTTCTTTCTTCTCCTCTTAATGTCTTTATTTCTTTCTTTCTTCTCTTCTTTATGTTTTCGTTCTTTCTTTCTTCCCTCCTTGCTTACTTTCCCTCTTCCCTCCTTTCTTTCTTTCTTAACTTCTTTCTTTCTTCTTCTCTTTCTTTCTTTCTTTCCTATTCTTCAGATATCTCACTGCTTTTGGCTGCTATCAATTTTTTTCTACCATTTGAATTTTTCATTAACCTTGTGACTGAACAATTCCATATACACGCATATGTAATTTACATATGATTTTTTCAAATATCATCAGCTTGTAGCTGATACTTCATACTCTGTACACACGCACATACACACAAGACACACACACACACACACACACACACACACACATATATATATATATATATATATATATATATATATATATATGGAGGGGTGGATAGTGCTCGCGGCTAGCACGCTGTTGGCCCAGCGTTCGACTCTCCGACCGGCCAATGAAGAATTAGAGGAATTTATTTCTGGTGATAAAAATTCATTTCTCGTCATAATGTGGTTCGGATTCTACAATAAGCTGTAGGTCCCGTTGCTAGGTAACCAGCTGGTTCTTAGCCACGTAAAATAAATCTAATCCTTCGGGCCAGCCCTAGAGAGCTGTTAATCAGCTCAGTGGTCTGTTAAACTAAGGTATACTTAATTTACATATATGTTGATATATATGTATATATATATATATATATATATATATATATATATATATATATATATATATATATATATATACATATGTATGTATATATGTATATGTATATATATATTTATATATATATATATATATATATATATATATATATATATATATATATATATATATATATATATATATATATATATATCTTCTTCTTCCTCTTCGTTTAACGTGCTTTATAATATATATATATATATATATATATATATATATATATATATATATATATATATATATATATATATATATATATATATATATATATTCCTAACCATGTCCTCTCTCTCTCTTTTCCCTTCATCGAATAGTCCTCATTACCGTGTTATATTCGACGTGTTAATTACATTAAAGTTTTGGAAAATAATATGTACGGCATAGATTGACTCTTGTTTTGGAGAGTTAAGTCAGTTTTATTTTTCACAAGAGACTTGTTTTGATCCGATCCGGATAATCCTCGGCGTTTGATTGAATTCTAGAGCTTCGTTCTGTTCTCACTACTGTTTTATTGGAAATGTAAGACTACTCTGCTTATTGTTTTCTGAACGGAAAATGAAAAAAAGTAAAAAATGCGACGAAGTTTCTTCGGCGCAATCGAGTTTTCTGTACAGTGTATAATGCTGTATGAGCCGCGGCCCATAAAACTCTCAGCCGGCCGTGGTGGCCTGTGTTGTTGCGTTGCCAGAAGCACGATCATGGCTAACTTTAGCCTTAAATAAAGTAAAAACTACTGAGGTTAGAGGGCTGCAATTTGGTATGTTTGATGATTGGGGGGTTGATGATCGACATACCAATTTACAGCCCTCTAGCCTCAGTAGTTTTTAAGATCTGAGGGCGGATAAAAAAAAAAGTGAGGACAGGCAGACAGAACCATCTCAATAGTTTTCTTTTATAGAAATCTAAAAAAACTATTTGTTACTCAGTGGTCTGGTTAAACTAAGATATACTTAACTTTATATATATACATATATGTAGATATATATGTATGTTTTTTTTTTTTAAGGAAGTCAGTCAACAACATGGACGATTCACTATTGTTAAAAATCCGCTAACGCTGTAGTGTAATTAATGTAATACATTGCTGCCATAAAACATTATACTTTTTAATATTTTATTTATGTTTCAGTCTGTTTATCTAACTATTTATTAATCTATCTTTTTTCTAATAACCGACTTCTTTCCGTATTTCCTATTGTTTCCTGGAACTTCCGTCAAATGAACAACATATTCTTTGGATGCTTAAATTTTAAGTCAATAGCCCCTGTAGGCTTGTTCCAAATGAATAGGATCCATCTTCTCAATAATAATAATAATAATAATAATAATAATAATAATAATAATAATAATAATAATAATAATAACAAAAAAGGTACAAAAATCACTTCTAGGGACCAGAATTATGGGAGTAGTCATTCTGTAGCTAGGACCATTACTATTTAATCTACATCGACTATACGTCATCTCATTCTTAACTAAACAACTTCGCAGGGTCAGGAAAGAATTTCCATTGTTCTTGAACTTTTTCTTTTTTGGAATTACAAGGTAATTCTTTACAACAGCGAGTCCTGGGCCAGTACAGACTACTATCTTGACTATGAACACGTTCCGAAATGCTGCTCTTGAGGAATTTAAATGTGAAATCAGTAAAACTTAGTTTTCACAAGTGAAAGTACCTACAAATAGCAAATGGATCTTTGCTAGATAGTGACTCCCAGGGGTTTTAATCCGGTATGTATCTACTTATGCGGCGTGTTTAGTACAAGCCCGTTGGGTATGACCGTAAAAATATAAACAAAAAAAATATAAACAAATGAACAAGAAATATTAGTCCTAGATAAAGGCCCCCGAACTTTGTTGGGGGCCACCTTCTAGGAAAGATCCTAGGAAAGGCACCCTCTGTTTGTTCATATGTTACCAAAAAGTTATGCAAAATACCTGTTTGTGCTGAGCTGGCCCTGACTAGAAGCAATAACTAAATGTCTGTGAATTATTATGTTCGCATTTATTTCAGTGAAGGATATTCAGCTCTGTAAAAAAAAAAAAAAAAACGTAGGAATTTGAAAGTATTAATTTAGACTAATTATGTAATCTATTAGAATTTGGATAACATCATAAATACCGAATCATATCTTGTTGAGTCTCATGTATATTAGAAAAATATCTTACTCATCAGCCATATATTTGTAACATTTTATGAAAAAGTAATTTTTCTTATAGTATTAGATTAACTGCATTATTAATCAGTAGAAACGAAAGATGCAAAATTGACAAATTATAACGCATGGCAAATAAATTATCCACTCGCAAAAATAACTTTCCATCCATGATTAAATGAAATATGAAACAACAATGATACCCGACTGTCGTACTCAGTTTAATTACCACAACAGCGAAGAAAGATAAGTCTGCCTCCAGGCTGGAGACCTCATAATGTTAATTACTCTCACCATGATGACGTAATGCTTCTGGGACCAGACTATTGTATCTGATGTTTGATGGCTTCCGCTGTTCTTGTCGTTTGGTGTGGAATAGATTGTCTCCTCCCTGACAGAATACTTCACATTGGCAATCATCTAATTGAGTCTTTCAAGGATAGTTGATATAGTAACTCTGGGATGTTAAATGTGATTTATTGTTATTATTATTATTATTATTTTATTTATTTATTTATTTATTTATTTATTTATTTTGGTCTATCACAGTCATCCTATTCGACTGGGTGGTTTTTATAGTGTGGTGTTCCTGGTTGTACCCTGCCTCCTTAGGAGTCCATCACTTTTCTCACTATGCGCGCCGTTTCTAGTAGCACACTTTTCTTCATGGGTCGTGGATTTACTTCGGCGTCTAGTTTTTCCAGATTCCTTTTCAGGAATCTTGGGATCGTAGCTAGCGTTCCTATGATCATTGGTACAATTTCCACTGGCATATTCCATATCCTTCTTATTTCGATTTTCAGGTCTTGATAAATATTATTATTATTATTATTATTATTATTATTATTATTATTATTATTATTATTATATTATTATTATTATTATTATTATTATTATTATTATTATTATTATTATTATTATTATTATTATTATTATTATTATTATTCAGAAGATGAAACCTATTCATATGGAACAAGTCCACAGGGATCATTGACTTGAAATTCAAACTTCCAAAGAATATGTTGTTCATTAGAAAGAAATAAGAGGAGGTAAAGGAAAATGCAGAAAGAAGAAATCCCACTTATTAAAAAAAAAAAAATCAATAAATTAACAAATAGATAAAAAATGTGATAAACTGCATTAAAATGTATTGAAATGTATCACAATATCTGTAAAGTATCATGTTGATAAAATCTGAAGTTACAATCACATTTGTTCAAAGTTTATCTTCAGGAATTTAAGTGAAAGGAAAATTTAAATCTAATCATCAAACAAATCCTTCCGTTCTTCATTCCTCTGAAATAATCTGAATATTTCGTTTAATATTTGGCTTTCGGACACGAAATATCCTGCAGTTTCTAACGGAAAGTTCGAATGGCAGTTTGCTAATTACTGTTTAGGGTGAAACATGAAACATTGTGGATAATACTTATTTAAATTTTGAATGGTTTAGTAAAAACTGATAAGTACTGAAAGCATGAGAAATATTTGCACTGATCATTACAAATTTTTCTCGTGTTTCTAGTACTCACGTAATAAACCTTGTAAATACTCGTATTATTATTATTATTATTATTATTATTATTATTATTATTATTATTATTATTATTATTATTATTATTATTATTATTCACTCTAAATAAACTCACTCTTCTGCTACTTTTAATCCCATTGTTCAAATTATACATTAGTAGTCAGCTAAAACCTCTCTCTCTCTCTCTCCCTCTCCTCTCTCTCTCTCTCTCTCTCTCTCTCTCTCTCTCTCTCTCTCTCTCTCTCTCTCTCTCTCTCTCTCTCTCTCTCTCTCTCTCTTTATGTTGCTAATAATCTCTAACTCAACAGCTTCTACCTTTTTTTTTTAATCTTTTGAATTCTATATCTAGATTTCACTTCCATAAAGGAGTGTCGACTCAGCGAGACATAGCCACCTTGGCTTCCATAGACAAAGCCAGACTCCTCTGCTGCTTTTCCATAGGGCCTGCCACTGCCTTAACTTCTCTGTGACTTATCTCTTCCATTCTTAACATCATCCTTTAGGCTTACTCTCAAAGCCTCAACATCTTATATTTTTTCCTTCATTTACATTAGAATGCTTTGCTCCTGCCTGGTTCATAACCTTACCGCTTATCGTAATTTGTTCTCAACTTTCTCCTCGTTCAAGCATATTGAAATGTGTTTTACTAGTTCCTTCAGTTTCTCTGTACTATCCCCAGCCAGCTCTTTATCATCTGCAAACGTCGACCTTTCCACAATCCATTCCTGGCTCATTTTCTTATCCCACAACTTTGTACCTACAGTTACTTTCCTTTATCTGACTTCTCACGTCACTCCATCAGTGGAGACGAAAACAATCTTAGCTCAGACCCACATTTACACCATACCATTAATTATTTAACCTCAAGCCTCTCCTTTCTTATCATAAAGACTTAATCAAACTCAGTAGCTTGCCTTCTATATTACCTCTTCAGTATCCTCCACGCTGCCAAGTTCTCAATTCTGGGTAGGGATTTTTCAAGGGCCCTTTATGCCATATGCACTCTCGTGCCTTTATGTTAAAACTCCTCACATAGCATTTTCAGAATAAGACTTTTATCCATATACCCTCGTCCTTGTCTATCGCCACAATGTTCTTCCTCTGTCAGTCCTCCTGTCATCTGGTAACCTTTCTCCATTAAGCAATGTGCAGTAGCTATAATGATAATCAAGATAAAGTTATTATCATGAAAATATACATTATCATTTGTATGATTCTTCAATGGGAAATCTAAGTGGAAAGTGGAAAATAGAACTGTAAAGGGTATATGGATAAAAGTCTTATTCTGAAAATGTTATGTGAGGAGTTTTAACATTAAGGCACGAGACTGCATATGACATAGAGGGCCCTTGAAAAGTCCCTATTCAGAACAGAGAAACTGGCAGCGTGGAGGATACTGAAGAGGTGATATAGAAGCTAAGCTACTGAGACTGATTAAGTCTTTATGATAAGAAAGGAGAGGCTGGAGGTTAGATAACTACTGGTATGGTGCAAATGTGGGTCTGAGCTAAGGTTGTTTGTCTCCATTGATGGAGTGATGTGAGAAGCCAGGTGAAAAAAAGGGAATGTAGGTTACAAAGTTGTAGGATAAGAAAATGAGTCAGGAATGGATCGTGGAAAGGTCGACGCTTGCAGGTGAGAAAGAGCTGACTGGGGCTAGTACAGAGAGACTGAAGGGACTAGTAAAAGACATTTCTAAATGTTTGAATGATATAATAAGCTCTGTGTTACAAAGACGAAAGAAATTGTGAAGTACTGTAAACATTCCGATGACGAAGCCCTGACTAGGGCTAAACAATGTTTTGTTGATGAAGTAATTTTGGTCAGAGACCTTTGGTTTTTGACAACGGTGACACCTGTCATCAGATTGACTTTACCCATCAGGCGATGCACCTTCCCTGATATAACTCATTAGCATCCATTCCACAACTGAATCGAATATAGTTTGATATAAAGTAATGACGGGATTCTACGGTATCCAAAAAAACTGAGTGATAATTTCTAAATAAAAACAAAGCAGTTATGGCTGGTAAAACGAATTCCACATAAAACTGAAACATTTTACTTGAGCAATCATTAAAGTGAACTGAAGGTCCAAATATCTTCCTACTGTTCTCCTTTATCATCGGGTCTCACCATTCCTAATAAATGTCACATTTTTCGTTTTCGATATGTATTAGGTCTTACCATTAAAGGTATAAATAAAAAAAGTTACTAAGAATATCCAAATAATAGTAGCCAGAAATGCAAGCAAATTAAAACGTGAACCTCCATATATAAAAAATGTTCTTCGCCTTAAACAAGGAATTCTACACCAAAGACTGAACACGAAAGAAATAGTATCTATCTATCATACCTTAATGGTACATTTCCTGAACAACGCTGATATGATAAATTGCTGATTATTACCTGTCAATACCAAAAGCATAATTTACTTTCAATGAACTGCTCATAGGCTGGGCGTGATTTAGGAGGACCATTATTTCTAGAAAGCAACTTGATTTTTCAATGGACCCGGCACCAAAATAAACGACCAATCAGATGGGAAAACTTCACATTATTTTTTATAACCCTTAATGCTAGCAGCCATTTCAAAAAGAAATATATATAGAATATAAGACGATATATCCTCTCTCTCTCTCTCTCTCCTCCCTCTCTCTCTCTCTCTCTCTCTCTCTCTCTCTCTCTCCACCAGCATAACATTGTTCTTTTTTTTCCCTACGTATCAGCCAGCATTCATTTTTTTAAGAATCATATGTGGAATGAGATGTTTCCTCTCTCTCTCTCTCTCTCTCTCTCTCTCTCTCTCTCTCTCTCTCTCTCTCTCTCTCTCTCTCTCTCTCTCCACAACATTAATACTATTCTTATATCTTACACATCAGCATCAATATTCATATGAAACATATACAAGATGAGGGATATTTATTCTCTCTCTCTCTCTCTCTCTCTCTCTCTCTCTCTCTCTCTCTCTCTCTCTCTCTCTCTCTCTCTCTCTCTCTCTCTTTGTGCGTGCATCCTTAAACCCCTTTCTCCCTGCGATTCCTATCTCTTCATCACTCCGAGGCTTTGGCGCCGACTGGCCAATTTAGCCAACCTCTGATATTACAACAGGATAAATGACTTTCTCGGATCAAGGACTTACTCTGAAGGCTTGAGAATACATTTCAGACCTTGATAAAATTGTTTCAGCGGCGGCTCTTTGCTTTTAGATGAATTGGGGCCTTGAAAATTATGTATTTAAATATAAAATAATATTTTAGACTGGCCAGGTGCATTAATAAAAGGGATCAACAGGAATTCAACTGGATGTTTTAACTAAATTTATCAAAAGTCTGTTTCTTGGGTAGATTTTCTCTCTTTTACTTAATACATATTTTGTAAATGGAAAACTTACGTCAGATACTAATGACTAAAACTGCTCCCTTCTCTGTCAGCTTATTAAGTGCGAACATTTTGTCCAAAAGGCTGTATGATGTTTGTGCTGTCACTCCAAAATATATTGTAATGTTCTACCACTATGTACATCAGTCCGCTATAAGATGTCTAAAACCCTAAAGATGAAACCTTTCAGGATTTATACCCAGTAGTTCATTTTGTTCCCTGTAGTAAGTCGTCTTATATACATCCTGTATTTTGTGATTTCCAGTGCATACAAACACACACACACATATAAATTTCTGACTCACATCGGGGTCGAATCCAGGTTTCTCAAATGAAAAGCCAATTGGTAGCGCCCTTGCTTTTCATTCGAGAGACCTGGTTGATCCTGATGTGAATCAGAATTTTTATATATATATATATATATATATATATATATATATATATATATATATATATATATATATATATATATATATATACGTGTGTGTGTATGTGAATAGAAATTTCATTTTCTCTGGTACACAAACAGACCTTATCGACTTCTAGTCTTCCCCAAATTGAAATACAATTTTGGTCTTCCTTTAAACGTCATTGTTGGTTTAGATATCTGTCATTGCCAGTGAAAGGTTACAAAACTGGGGCCAAAACAGACATGGATATTGGCATCTTGGGATGATCGTTAATCTATCAATGGAATTTAGGAATTGCTTTCTCACCAGTGAGGCGGAATTTATCGTTAGATTGTGGAACAGAAAATACTCGCCAAATGCCAATGGTTCTTTTATTGGAGAAGAAAGGCTTTCAGTGTTCTTTCTCATATTGGTCAGGACAGTTTCGAATATTCTTAACTGGTTTAACCTAATGGTAGAAGCGGGTTTCTTCGGAAGTACACATTTTTGTGTATAAAATCCATAAAATAAGGCATTTTTTTTCCAATGGAATAAATTCTCGTCTGTCTCTGATTAGGCAGCTTGGAGCCATCAGTAATTTGTTTAAGTTACTTAAACGCTAAGAGTTTAATTCATAATTTTGGCCGATATAGGCTTATGCTGTTGAAAACATTTGTTCTCCTGCTGGCCTGGGAGCAAAGTATTTTCTAGGAAACATAGAGATACACACACACACACACACACACATATATATATATATATATATATATATATATATAGAAATCATCAACACACAATCACGTGTGGAATAGAAATAAATTTCTGACTCACGTCAGGATCAACCCAGGTCTCTCAGGTGGAAAGCAAGGGCGTTACCCACTGGAGCCATACAAGTCTAAAAAAGTTGGAATCTGAGAGCAACTGCACCAGGAATTACCTGGACAAGCTAACTGCTTGCATACACACAGTTTTCCCCAACACGACTCAGCAATGACCCAATAGACAACATTTCATTCGAATTATCCCTTCTGAGTGAATAAGATGAAACATCAACACACAATCACGTGTGGAACAGAACTATTTCTGACTCACGTCGGGATCTAACCCAGGTCTGGTGGAAAGCAAGGGCGTTACCCACTGGGCCATACAAGTCAACGCCCTTGCTTTCCACCTGAGAGACCTGGGTTCGATCCCGACGTGAGTCAGAAATTTATTTCGTTCCACACGTGATTGTGTGTTGATGATTTCATCTTATTCACCAGAAGGGATAATTCGAATGAAATGTTGTCTATTGGGTCATTGCTGAGTCGGGAAGTTGGGGAAAACTTAACTGGTATGCAAGCAGTTAGCTTGCCCAGGTAATTCCTTGCGTGCAGTTGCTCTCAGGTTCCAACTTCTTTTAGACTTGTATGGCCCAATGGGTAACGCCTTGCTTTCCACCTGAGAGACCTGGGTTCGATCCTGACGTGAGTCAGAAATTTATATATATATATATATATATATATATATATATATATATATATATATATATATATATATATATATATATATACCACACATACATAAATAATAGAGTCTAATGGTCTATTTTTACCAGATACGAATGCAATGGCAATATTTCTAGTTCTGAAAAAATATATTTAAATTTCACCTGGTTGGTATATCCTTGGCTGTAACAAATATGAATTGAAAATAACAAAATATTCATGGCTAATCTTTTTCCTCTCCACTCAAGCATCACTAAACACTTATTTTACCCAATAACAGATTTAAAAAAAGAGAAATAGGTGTTGTAATTATAATTCTAAAGCATCCATATTTAATCATCTTTAGTAATCGTAGAGTGAAATACAAAGAGAGAAAATGGACTGTATTTGCTAAGGCTAATTGAGTCCATTTGACTTACAGTCGACCAAAGACGACGGCTTAGGTTACTGATGAAGCTATTAATGATAATCAATATTGGATATCACTCTTCATTAGTTTCACATTTAATTAAGAATTCCCTGTCAACGTTGACTCTCGAATTATATTTCTTTTTCGACATCAACATTATATGATTTATTTTGAAATTTTATTTTATTCAGCTTAATGTATATGATATCGAATCTCTCTCTCTCTCTCTCTCTCTCTCTCTCTCTCTCTCTCTCTCTCTCTCTCTCTCTCTCTATATATATATATATATATATATATATATATATATATATATATATATATATATATATATATATATATATATATATATATGAATAGACAGAGAAATTCTATATGAATTATTATTATATATCAGTATGTATATATGTTGTATATTTATATATATAATATATATGTACATATATATATGTATATGTAAATATATATATTATATATATGTATGTATGTATGTATATTTTATATGCATGTATACGAAGGCGGGAGCAGACACTCATACAGTAGACATAATGGATGTATGGAAAGGCATTCTGTTTTTTATCCACTTCTTAAGAAGCTGACGTTTCCTTATCGCTTGATACATTTTCCAGGCTAAAATAGCGATTAAGATAAACAGTATTCGCGCATAAAAGATAAGAGATATAGACATTACACACTTATTGACACCACATTAGCAATTAAAAAAGACAGAACAGAGGAATAAAACCAAAAGCAGAGGCAAGAAGCACAAAGTACCATCGGGGTAAATATGTCAATGACTTTCTGAAAGTGGATGAGGCATGAGCGGCGGAAAAGAATAACGCAAGGAGGGAAGGGAAATGAAGTAACTTTAAGAATCGTTGTGGAGAGATAGTCGAAGAATTCGTTCAATATGTATTTTTGTCACTAAAAGAACACAGAGACATCCTGACACCGAAAGCTCCATATACCATCCCTCTGAGTAACATTCAGCTTTCGAAAATAATAAAACTTTTTGTTTTCTGCGTTTCTGCACTTTGCCCTTTCGGCTTTGTCTCACTAAGTGCTGGGGCATCCAGCTTTCTCTTTTTCGGAAAATCAAATATCATACCCTTTTTTTTTTTTTTTTTTTTTTTTACCTCAACCACGAACATTTATATACAAGACATTTTACGCTTTAGTATTTTTGTAACAGCAATAGAGAAGAGAGAGAGAGAGAGAGAGAGAGAGAGAGAGAGAGAGAGAGAGAGAGAGAGAGAGGTGAAAAATGTATATGTTCCAAAGTTAGACTTGAATTTTATGCGTCAAAATATTTTTCGCCATCCGTTTTAAATACAAAGAAAACGAACAACGAAGAGGGTAGACTATAGGAAATGATAAAGAAATAGAAAATGCAAGCTTCAAAATACGCAGAAATCCTTTCCTTGCACAAAAACAATTCACTAAGAGCTTCATATTATTTTCCTTCCAAGGGCAGCGGGTAGAACGTAATTGAAGGATCTCCGTGTTTGGGAATGATAAACATCCTTGAGGCGTTATTCAATATGACACTGGGTGTCCGGTATCGTTAAATTTAATTATTTTTCTTTTAGAAGCTTTTATTGAAGGACATTGCTTAGGATGAGAGTCTGTAATTAAGATAAGCAAAATTCAGTGATGAATGAACAAACTAAAAAGAGAACGTTGTAGATTTAAAGAATAGAAAGCTGAAATGAAAATTAATCAAAATAAAACTAACAGGTTTTGAAAGGTAATTGTGGACAAGAATTTGAAAGCGTGAAAAATGTCACTATTGTGTGAAGGATGAAGATAAAAGTGTTGCGATTTCACTCGAACAGAAAATTCATCCAGAATTATAAAGATATTTTGGAACTGTTGCACTAATACTAAATTTAACTAGTTTTCTTTAGGAAAATTTTATTAAAAGACACTGCGCTGGATAAGAGTCTGTTAAAAGAACTATGCAAAATTCATTAGTTTATGAGGAAACGGACGTGAGATTCAGTGACTATAAAGCTGAAATGAAAGTGAATGAAAATAAACCTTAGAAGTTTTGAAAAGCAATTGTGGACAAGAATTTGAATGCTTGGAAAAATGTTACTATTGTGTAAAGGATAAAAATATAAGTGTTGCGATTTCATTCAAACAGAAACTTCATCCAGAACTGTAAAAATATTTTCAAATGGCAGCACTGAAATCATTTCCATTGCGTTTCCCCATACGCAAGCTTTGATTTGCTTGTTTAAAAAGTAACGTAAATTTAATGAAAGCACTCGATGATTTTTTTTCGAGGAGGGAGATGCCTTTCGTAGTGAAAATAAAATATTTATTTTAATAGTTTATGCTGGAATATACATAATTATCAAATAAGATACAAGAAAAATTTACGCTAATAAAGATATCACTTACTAAATTTAATTCAATTTTAAAATCTCTTCGAGGAGAGAGAGAGAGAGAGAGAGAGAGAGAGAGAGAGAGAGAGAGAGAGAGAGAGAGAGAGAGAGAGGTGATCCAACAGAAATTAAGGTTGAAAAATTCTGCAAGGTAGCGCACCTTTAATGTTTAACAGAAAGAAAATAACGTCTTTTATCGCGGATATTTACCTCAAGATAAAAAAGAAAAAAATAGTATAGTGTGACGTTATATTCAATTTTAATGGTTTTATGTCAAAATGAAATTATTCGCTACCTATCGAAGTATCTTAATTGAATTCCGTAGATGAAACGCTACCTGAATCGATCAAAGCGAGCTGGGGATACCAGTTGTTTACAAATAATGAGACTTAATGGGGTGATATGATTAAAAAGGTATTGAACTGAAGGGACACTGTAATGCAATTATAATTGCAAGCGGAATTCCTCCACTGGATACCCATTTTTCGGAAGACAAAGTTTCATATAGAATCAGGAAGTGATAGGGTAATATGGATAGCATAGAACGTTGCTGAAAAGAAAACAAACATATTTCATACTTAGGATGTCTTTGGAAATTCAAGAAATAATGAAATCAGCATTTTAAAATGTAAAAATTTTTGGACTCTATCTGCATTGTGGAGCGAAGGTGTTTTCTGTGGTTGGCTGAAAACTACTCATGTACTATCTTGTAACTCAATATATGTTTAAAGTTCTCTTTATGTGGATAATTCTCACAAAATTTATATATCTTTAATAAGAATGATTCATGGAATATATAAGCGTTCAGGAGAGAGAAAGGGTATCGTGAAGTTACATTATAATTAAGTTTTCAGCTAAATATAATTCTATAACTAAATAATAATAATAATAATAATAATAATAATAATAATAATAATAATAATAATAATAATAATAACTTTTTTTTAATAAATTCAGTTCAGTTAATAATTTCCTTAGAAAGAGAATATAATATCGAACAGTTGTATTATATATACAGTCCGGATTCCTGACGAAATCTATGTCATCATCTACTGCATATTCAGTGCTACATACACTTTCTGATCTTATGAACATGGATGTGAATACTGATTTTATTAATCTGTGGCTCTGCCCAGAATAGAAATGAATTCAATCGGAAATATTGGTGGGTTTACAATACAGAATATCATTTTACTTTCTCTGCACAATATAATCTCACAGAATGTAAGGAAAGGCTCTACAAAGTTCCATGATTATGATAAAGGTACTCTATTTTATTTAAATACAGTAAACACAATTCGCTCTATCTCGGAAAGAACGTCTGTACCGAAAGGGAATTTTTAATTAAGTGCTAGTCAGAAACTCAGGATACAGGGGTTTAGGTATGTGATATATATATATATATATATATATATATATATATATATATATATATATATATATATATATATATATATATATATATATATATATATATATATATATATATATATATATATATATATATATATATATATATATATATATATATATATATATATATATATATATATATATATATATATATATATTAATAAGAACAAAAATCAGGTATAGGCCTAGCTGTCCCTCATTAAACAGAATCTGTAAAGGGAACACAAATCCTGTGATGGAGAGGATAATTTCTCGTACCATTAACAGTTTTTATTCATTTGTAAGCTTGTTTGCATTAGGTTTTATCCTAATATATATTACGCAAAATTCTGCCACATTTTCCCTGTCCCCTAGAAGTTGCCTAAAGAGAAAACAACCGTAGGATAATACCTTTAGTTTCATTTTAAACATACAGTATAGCGCTTTGTATTTAAACATGATGTGTGCTTAGGAATTTAATACACACACACACACACACACGAACTCATGGGACATTCTAGGGTTCCCAAAAAAATCCCAACCCGTTGAAATTCATGCACCTTAGCACTGACCATTGTTGTAGGAATGTTAGGTAAATGTCACGAACAAAGTCCCCCCTCGAAAATCTGGGCAATTTAATGATGTTTTTGACCCCTTCATCCTAAGTCAAGAGAAATTCCCAGATGACAGAGAACACGGCTATCTCTCCTACTGTATCTCGAAAATCGACACCTGAGTCTCTTTGCATAGGAAATTGCTTTGAGACCCTTCATGTAAGATATTTTTCTGAAGAACACCTCAACAGGGCTTTTGAACCAGATCTGCCTCCCCGTCCCATATGCTGAGGAAATCGACTCAGGTTTTCCGAAAGCGTTCGTGTTACAGTACCCTGAGCTTTCCTTCACATTAGCCATACCCCAAAACAACTCCCTGGTGCATCAGGCTACTATAAATTTGTTGGTCTTTATCTGCGCCCTGCTCAGAGGAACCACGTCGTCACCATCTTTAAGAAGACCTTGAGATTTGCTAGGACTACTGTCCTCTTGTCTGACAGTGGTCCTCTCAAAGCTAAGTGATTTTAAATGTGTTTTTATAAATGTACCGAGATTTAATAGAAAAGAAAAGGGTCTTGTTTTAGCTTTATTGTTATAGAACTTGATTACTCTTCATCTACTTCAAAATAAACTGTTTTCTTCAAGTGACACCAAAATTATGTTCCCCTTTACTAGAGATAATTAGCTAATAGTCATTAATATACAACATAAGAAAATCCAAAAAACGATACAATTTTTTCCTTTTTTGTTTTCTGTAAAAGAAAACTATTGTGCCGGCTTTATCTGACCGTCCGCACTTTTTTCTGTCCGCCCTCAGATCTTAAAAACTACTGAGGCTAGAAGGCTGCAAATCGTTATGTTGACCATCCACCCTCCAATCATCAAACATACCAAATTACAACCCTTTATCCTCAGTAGTTTTGATTTTATCTAAGGTTAAACTTAGCCATTATCGTGCCTCTGGCAACGATATAGGACAGGCCACTACCGGGCCGTGGTTAAAGTTTCATGGGTCGCGGCTCATACAGCATTATACCGAAACCACCGAAAGATAGATCTATTTTCGGTGGCCTTGATTATACGCTGTAGCGGCTGTACAGAAAAATCGATTGCGCCGAAGAAACTTCGACGCATTTTTTACTTGTTTTTCATATGTCAATCATTCATTACGAAATACGAAAATAAATAGCTGGTCGAGGGAAATGTGACTTCTAAAGCCACAATTAGGGATCAGATTTTCAGGAGGCTTCAAAAGAATTTTTTCTGTCGTTTGTCCAGCTTTATATAATTTCTGTCATTAATTTACGAACCAATAGTGAGAATTCCATCTCTTAATGATCTGATATTTATTTCGTTGAATAGTGAGTGCTTGCATGCGCTCCAAAATGCACGATGCTTAATGGTAAATATGAAGAGTCACTCGACATTTGCGAAAATTCTTAAACTTATTCCGAACTTCACTTGAAGTCTGCGACCAAAACATGTTGACGTCAATTATCCTCTGCTAATAGCTTGGAACCAGTGCTTGAAAGAACTATTTTAAGCCAGTGAGATTAATATTTTCTCTTGACTCCAGATTATTGCCTAATCGTCTGACAGCCGTCCCTCTATTAAGATCATTAAGACACGAAGGCGGGAAATTTCTCAAATCACACCCCATTATCCTTTATATTTTATCATTCTTCTGCAATGTAAATATTTTAAGTTTATTTTTTGCTTATATAAGTAGACTTCTCTTTTAGTTGCTGTTTTTCTAATTGGTAACTTATAAGGCCTGAGCCCTCGAAGTGGAAGAATATTAGTTGTCCATAGGATTTCATAGAAGAGAGTACTGCAACTACTCCGGGATCACCGTAATCCATCTCTCCCTCGTAGTGGGGTATAGTGCCGGGAGTGCACCTCGTGTAGTGCACTGTAGGGCATTATTAAAGGGTATTTGAAGCATCCCTTCGACCCTAAGATGCATCCACTTTTTAACCTTTTACTTTACCGCCATTCCCATTTCCTTTCTGTCAATCTTGCTATCCATCACCTCTAAACGTTACTTCTTAGTACTGTTGTGGGGGTTTCTCCCAGTGCCATCTCTAGATCTTTGTATTCATTTCTCTTATTTTCTGGAAATCCTTTATCTTGTTGTCCAGCCCTTCTAATTCCCTTTCTCTTCGATGCCTTAAGGGTTGAATGGCTGAAAGTACCCAAGTGTTTTTTGTTCGGCAGCCTAAATTTCAGAAATCAATTCAACCCGGTCCATCTCACGGCAATTCTGGCCACATCCTAATTAGGGAGGTTTGATGATGATGATGCTAATAGACAACTTTTATTAGGACTTAGTTCACTGAGTAGGTGGAAATTAGTTGTCCTTAAAATGTTTGGTGGGGAAGTGATGCTGTTAATTCGGAAAATCCCCAGCTCCATACATCTTGTAGTCTTTGAGTTAAGTTTTGCTGGGTGATGACAAAGGTGATGTTGTTGATACAACTTATCAGCAAGAACTTGATGATGCCGAAAGTGATGATAGAGGACATCCAAGTACAGGACTGAGCATGAGTTTTGATCTACAGCAGGAACTCTATGCTTACAACAATACCGTCTCATTCCTAATCACCTGGCTTAACAAGGAAGTCAGCTAGCACAAGCAGTCTATGATTCTCTGAACCTTCTCAGGCACAGAGCCAGACTCTCTCAAAACAAATTTCTCTTTCATGTTTCATATTCATGCTTGTGATTTTGTCACCATATGCACTCACGTTCACAACTTATTCTCCCGTTATGCTTAGTATTACCCTCACGTTCCAGATTTCTCTTAACCAAAGGGAGGGCCGAAGAGATTCATACATTGTATTCTTGACGGCGACTTCCTGGAAAGCACCTCTTCCATCTTACTTTCGTGTCTTTTTTGCTGTCGAGCCAAGCATTTAGAATGTACTTAACTCCTTGAGTATGATAGACCTGAATAAAGGTCCGATATGAACTTTAGGGTTGCATTTGTAGGATCTTATGTTAGAACTTTATTTCATGATGAGGTGTTTGAATGAAATTTGTAAGGAATCATTTCTGTAACTTCAGCGGACCATGAGATCAATACTGCAGTCCTCGTCAAACTCACCCCCTTAGGCAGTTAGTGCCATCAGTGCACCTCACACGGTGCACTGTAGGCATTGCTTAAGATCCTTTGAAGTATCTTTTTGTCCCCCAGCTGTAACCCCTTTCATTCCTTTTACCGAACCTCAGTTCATATTATCTTTCTTCCATCTTATTTTCCACATTTTTATACCAATTTTTTCATAGTGCAGTTGCGAGGTTTCCCTCCTGTTACAAGTTTGAAACCTCCATTACTCTCAATTTCCTTTCAGCGTTGAATGACCTTATAGGTCCCAGCGTTTTGCCTTTGGCCTAAGTTTTATATTCCAGTTCTAACAACATCACATTGCGTGAACTACTTTTTAATAGTTGGAAAAATCTGAGAAAAATCGTATCATGCTGCAGATTAATGAGGGTTGTGCCACTAGTTCATTACAGACCGCCAAATCTTGTTGAATTGGTGGAGACTTGACTTAGGGAACAAACTTACCTGCGTGCGAGTTAACCTGAGTATTGATTGAATAGGATCCCCCCCTCTGTCTTTCAGTCTGTTTGTTTCTCTCTCTTTCTCTCTCTCTCTCACTCTCTCTCTCTCTTAGTTTGCCTGTTTGTTCCTCTCTCCCCTATCCATCACCCCTCTCTCTCTCTCTCTCTCTCTCTCTCTCTCTCTCTCTCTCTCTCTCTCTCTCAGTCTGTCTGTTTGTTCCTCTTTCTCTTCTCCATCGAGCCCACCCCCTCTCTCTCTCTCTCTCTCTCTCTCTCTCTCTCTCTCTCTCTCTCTCTCTCTCTCTCAGTCTGTTTGTTCCTCTCTCTCCTCTCCATCGACGCCCCCCCCTCTCTCTCTCTCTCTCTCTCTCTCTCTCTCTCTCTCTCTCTCTCTCTCTGTTCCTCTCTCTCTCTCTCCACAGGCTCTCTCTCTCTCACTTCCCTCTCTCTCTCTCTCTCTCTCTCTCTCTCTCTCTCTCTCTCTGATGCGGCCACCTCCCTTAAGATCTAGAGCAAAGTAAAGTGTTTTTTGATTTGTTGCTCCTCAATTTATATTCATGAGTTTTTGATCTTTAAATCTGCTTATAATTTCTTTTGCGAAACCTTATTCCATTTTTTTTATATAAATTGCCAGAATTTTATGAAAGTAATTTTTGTTTAAATTGTGCATATCTTTTATACACCACCTCACTAAACATAAATACCATGATTTATATTATCTTAAATAGATTTTCTATATTTCGAAATTTATGACCTTTAGGGGGGAAAGACATCAACCTCACAGTCCTTTACTACAAGAAGATCTCTTCACAAAGGAACCTGGAGGCCTAGTAAAAACTAATGATGGGAAATTAGACATTATTATTATTATTATTATTATTATTATTATTATTATTATTATTATTATTATTATTATTATTATTATTATTATTATTATTATTATTATTCTGGACGGTTGAGATGAATCTGGTTGAAACATGTCAGCAGAGGAACTGCAGAAAAAAGTACCAAGAAAACGCAGAAAAAGTACCAAGAAAAAGCAGAAAAGTGTATGCAAAAAGTACCAAAAACGCAGAAAAAGTACCAAGAAAACGCAGAAAAATACCAAGAAAAAGCAGAAAAAGTACCAAGAAAAAGCAGAAAAAGTACAAAAACGCAGAAAAAGTACCAAAAACGCAGAAAAGTACCAAGAAAACGCAGAAAAATACCAAGAAAAAGCAGAAAAAGTACCAAGAAAAAGCAGAAAAAGTACCAAAAACGCAGAAAAAGTACCAAAAACGCAGAAAAAGTACCAAAAACCAAAAACGCAGAAAAGGTACCAAAAACGCAGAAAAAGTACCAAGAAAACGCAGAAAAATACCAAGAAAAAGCAGAAAAAGTACCAAGAAAAGCAGAAAAAGTACCAAAAACGCAGAAAAAGTACCAAGAAAACGCAGAAAAAGAAAATACCAAGAAAAGCAGAAAAAGTACCAAAAACGCAGAAAAAAAACGTAGAAAAATACTCAAGAAAAAAGCAGAAAAGTACCAAGAAAAGAAAAAGTACCCAAGAAAAAGCATAAAAAGTACCAAAAACGCAGAAAAAGGTACCAAAAAAAAAACGCGGAAAAGGTACCCAAGAAAACGCAGAAAAATACCAAGAAAAAGAAAAAAGAAAAGTGCCACCAAGAAAAGAAAAGCAGAAAAAAGTACCAAAACCAGAAAAATACCAAGAAAAAGCATGGAAAGGTACCAAGAAAAAGAAAAAATGCAGAAAAAAGTACCAAAAACGCAGTACAAAAAGTACCAAGTACCAAAAACGCAGAAAAAAAATACCAAGCGAAAAAAGTACCAGAAAAGCAGAAGTACCAAGAAAAAGCAGAAAAAAGAAAAACAGAAAGTACCAAAAGAAAAAAAAGTACCAAGAAAAAAGCAGAAAAAAGTACCAAGAAAAGCAGAAAAAGTACCAAAAACGCAGAAAAAGTACAGAAAAATACCAAGAAAAAGCAGAAAAAGTACCAAGGAAAAGCAGAAAAAGTACCAAGTGCATGCAGAAAAAGTACCAAGAAAAGCAGAAAAAGTACCAAAAACGCAGAAAAAGTACCAAGAAAAAGCAGAAAAAGTACCAAGAAAAAGCAGAAAAAGTACAAGAAAAGCAGAGATGTATGCAAAAAGCAGAAAAAGTACCAAGAAAACGCAGTAAAAAAGTACTAAAAAACGCAGAAAAATACCAAGAAAAAAGAAAAAGTACCGAGAAAACGCAGAAAAATACCAAGAAAATCCAGTGTCCATCTAGTGGTAAAACTCAAGACGCTCAAGATAAGACACCGTTGAACTATAAGGATTTGCAATACCAGATTTCAGTAAACTGCTCTTTTAGAATAAAATTTTGCTGTCGGAATGCTCCTTAAATCCACCAAAATATGAACATTGGCCAATTATTGACTAATATTGATGTACAATAAAGGCGATTTGTAAGAAAAATTGAAAAAAAAAACGCAATATAAAATCAACCCGCAAAATGCAGCCATCGTTTTCAATAGAACACGCTTGAAAGAGGGTCTTCTTCCTTCATATTATTATTATTATTATTATTATTATTATTATTATTATTATTATTATTATTATTATTATTATTATTATTATTATTATTATTATATTAAGGAGATAAACCCTATCCATTTGGAACAGGCCTACATGGGATACTGACTTGAAATCCAAGTATCCAAGGAATAAGGTATTCATTTCAAAGAACTACAGAAGATACAAGGAAATACGGAAAGACTGGATCACTTGAAAGAAAACAACGATAAATTAAAAAATAAATAAATAGATACAAATGCAAATAAATTATTAATATCATCATGTGTGAATCATGCAAAAAAATTTCTTAGTTAACTGTTCATTGTTTATGAAATGTTTATTTTGAATTACAGACATATAGCTTTGCCGACCAAACTACTGGAAGTAACCATCCTCTCTCAATCGGAAAAGCCAAAATGCCACTTTATTTGGCTACCTGTTGTTCGCTTCAAGGATACGCCCATAAGAAGTTCTCGCCAACGTCAGTGTCGGTGTTATCGTAATAACTTTTCACGTGATATTCTTGACTACTATAACTGATGATTCATTGAGGGGTGTTGCATTCAGTTCACAAGTAGGATGGACAAAGCTGTATGGACACCCGTTAAGGAAGAAAATGTTTCTTTTTTTCCGCCATTCAGAATTTGCTGTCACAATGTGCTTACCTGCCATTTGCTTCCAGAATACGTCAATGTTTTCAGTACTGTTCCACAGTTTGGTTTTCAGCAACTGACTCTCTTCTTAAATTTTGGTGCAAAACATGAGTTCAGTTCTTTTCCTAAAGATACTTCATTCTCAGACATTAAGCTGCAAATATCATTTAATAACGAGTTCGCTCTACCTCTGAAATAATACCGAAGGGGAATTATAATTAAACAAGTAAAAAATGGCAGGGTGTCTTCTGCGCAATAGAGTTTTCTGTGCAGCCGCTACAGCGTATAATCAACGCCACCGAAAATATATCTATCTTTCGGTGGTCTCGGTATAATGCTGTATGAGCCCCGGCCCATGAAATTTTAACCACGGCCCGGTGGTGGCATAACCCATATTGTTGCCAGAAGCACGATTAAGGTTAACTTTAACGTTAAATAAAATAAAAACTACTGAGGCTAGAGGGCTGCAATTTGGTATGTTTGATGATTGGATAATGGGTGATCAACATATCAATTTCCAGGCCTCTAGCCTCAGTAGTCTTTCAGATCTGAGGGCGGACAGAAAAAGGGCGGACGGACAGACAAAGCCGGCACAATAGTTTTCTTTCCAGAAAACTAAAAGTGATGGTCACCTGGTGGACTCAAACTAACGATAGTAAGTAACTCTAACTTCAGTGACGAGTTCTTTTACCACTGGACTTTGTTATTATTTCCGAGGTTGGGCGATTTGGATATTAAATGGCATTTGTAGATTGATGTTTGTGAATAAAAAATGTCACGGTGATGTGATACAAAATATTACTCTATATTAATAACCCGAATCGTTGTGTAGGCATTGGACATAAGATATAATTATGTAATCTTCACGTCACAACTGTTTCGTTATTTTCTTGTTAAAATAGGACTGGGCCCAAACAGAAAAATTAAAGACTTATCTTTTCGCGAGTTGTAAATTAGTGAATAAAGTTCCTGATAAAAAAATAAATTGTGTATAATCCATCCAAGGAGAGGTTGTCAAAGTAATCACCATGACAAAAGTGATATACTCCAGTTAATTGCACGTCAAAATATAATGCTTCATATTCTAAGAAAAAAATTTTAAAAAATTAAACAAATTTCATTATTACTGTATACAAGCAGCCCTCTAACGCTTTTGATTAATATACTCATTTTAGGACAGTCTTGCCATACGATAAAAATAACAGTAACTGTAAGTTAACATGATTTAAAGTTAGGATGCGTGTCATGCAAATAACCTTTCTTCTTGGCTGACAGATAGAAGTTACAATAACCTCCTTCGTCGACACGGGTAATTTCATATGTCTTTAATTACCGTAAGTTTAATGATGCAGATCTGAAAAGGAAATTGAACTGGAACTATGGATGTGCATGGAATCATCAGTGTCTATCATACTGTTATGCTAATGTGGGTATATTACAATGTTTCCTTACAAAACATGGTGCGTTGCAATTGGAAATGAGAAAGATCTCTCACCAAAAGGGATGAAAAAAAGATATTTTACAAATACATGTTAGGAAAAGATCTGTCACATAAGCATGTGTTATAAAACAGATCACTATTAAGGTTCGTAAAATAATAAGTTGTGGTCTCATATTACAAGTGGAGAATACCTTTTTAAAATCACTTTCTTCTTTTCATTCTTCCTGATAAAATCTCCACACTGATACTGCTGATAGCAATTTGCTTTTTCCTCCACAATCAAAATTGCCGTTCAAGGATGAATCCAAATGCAGAGTCGAAATGATTACCAAAATTACCTACGTGAAGAAATAAAACTTGGGAAAAATTTACGTTCTGCAGGTAAGGGGTGCAGGTGGAGGGGCGGGGGGAGGGTGGAGGGATTAGGCCGGGGAGGTGTGGCATTTCCAAAGAACTTGGCCAAGCAGAAACATACAATAGTTCCTGAATGAAGCTTTCAAGCAACTTTTACCAATGCCACTCAAAATTTACTGCAGAGAGAGAGAGAGAGAGAGAGAGAGAGAGAGAGAGAGAGAGTTCTCTTAATGTTAATTTCCCTCTGAATAAATGCAAAAGGATTACAATTCGTTTGCTTATTATTTTTCGCTTAAGGTTATTTCGATCAGTAAGTTTGAACGAGAGAGAGAGGGAGAGAGAGAGAGAGAGAGAGAGAGAGAGAGAGAGAGAGAGAGAGGAGCAGGCAGACTCTGGCAAGAAGAAAAATAGGCTTTTCGATTTCTTCATATTTCTTGGATACGATTATCATTACAAAGCCCTAAGACCCAATTGAGGAAACGCTGACGCCCGTGCCAGGATTCGAACCCGCTCCAATAACTCACAATGAGGTTAACCTCAGCCACTTGATCACGCAGAATTATATAAAAGCCTATCCGCGTTATTAGGGAAAGGTTTCTGTCGAATTCATACAATAAATTTTTCTATCGATTTGGGATGTACTTTTGTAGAGTTATAGAGTTCTTCAGAAGCAATCTAATATATATATATATATATATATATATATATATATATATATATATATATATATATATATATATATATATATATATATATATATATATATATATATATATATATATATATATATATATATATATATATATATATATATATATATATATATATATATATATATATATATATATATATATATATATATATATATATATATATATATATATATATATATATATATATATATATATATATATATATATATATATATATATACATATATATATATATATATATATAT
>NC_089797.1:9640394-9647894 GCF_040412425.1 Macrobrachium rosenbergii
GATGCCAGATATGAGATTTTTAGAGGCCATTATACTTTGACGCCAATATTATCTGGAAGTTACAACATTATTGAAGTGTTTTCATTGATTTTCGCCATTCTCATCAACATTATCGCCCAATACAAAAGGCCTCTTGGAAATTCAGGCTATCATTTATTTCTTGTGCTTTCAATTCCACAAATTTCTACTCATCTGTAGTCTTCCACCTTAGAGCTCTGCACACACAGATATTTATATATTATCACTATGTTGTTTTTAGTTTCATTTGGGTAAATACTTTAATTTTATGTTTTAAATTTTTGTTTAAATATGTATTCAGGTATTCAGAATTAGCTTGTTTTTCCCTCCTCACCGGGGGTTCGGATGTTAAGCATGATATTTAACAATTGTTTTTCTTTACATGGTTTGTGGGTGTGTGTATGGCCCCCTCCCACTCACCTCGAGGGGCAGAGGGTTTGTGGAAGCTCCTGTCGGAGAGTTAAGTCAGTCTGTTTCTGGATCTTCGCCAGAGGTGCTGAATTTGCCTGCCTTGGCTGCTGCTTGTAGTTATTATCTGCTTGTTGGTTGTGGCAGCCCGATTATTCCTGGATTCACCTTGCCCTGGAGTTGCAAGGATTTAGCTGCCCTTTATCCTTGACCTTGCCCTGGAGTTGCAAGGATTTAGCTGCCCTTTATCCTTCAGCGCCACTGCTCCGGTTCTTCATTGGTGGGGTGGGTAGAGCTCTCGGCTAGCACGCTGTTGGCCCAGCGTTCGACTCTCCGACCGGCCAATGAAGAATTAGAGGAATTTATTTCTGGCGACAGAAATTCATTTCTCGTCATAATGCGGTTCGGATTCCACAATGAGCTGTAGATCCCGTTGCTAGGTAACCAGTTGGTTCTTAGCCACGTAAAATTAAATCTAATCCTTCGGGCCAGCCCTAGGAGGGCTATTAATCAGCTCAGTGGTCTGGTTAAACTAAGATAAACTTTTTTTGTACCACTGATCCAGTATCACTGTCGGTGGGACCTCTCTTGTCCACGGTCATATAATAAATCATTTGATTAATAATGTGTGACCACGGTGTCTAGTCCACTGCTGACATATTACGTGGACCTATTGTTTGTCTGTTGTCCACATCTGCCCGAGTGGATCCTGTGATACCCCACTATCGGGAGATTCTCCCTGATATTTGGGAGGAATTAATTAACCACGGAGGAGTTATTAGTGTATTGAATTTAGTGTATATCATGGTGGGGTATTCTATCTTTTGGTTTTCCTCTTCCTCTCTGGACACCCCCCACTCCCTGTTGAGGTCTGTCTTTAATTGTGGAAGTGTTGTTTATAATGAAGGGTGTGTGATTTTTCATTGATTTCGTGTATATTGAGGTTTAGGAGTAACTTCTGTCTGGAGATTCATGTATTAAATATTAATATTTTTCTCACTGTTTTTGCTTCCCCCCATTATTAATTTTGGCACACGTTGTTATTCTTATTTTGTTATTCCTCTGATTGTGGATTGCGCTGGTAATTAAGAGAAATTATTTTTTAGTGACCGTCAAAGAAGGACGTCACAACATACATACATACATACATACATACACACACACACACACACATATATATATACAGTATATATATATATATATATATATATATATATATATATATATATATATATATATATATATATATATATATATATATATATATATATATATATATATAAATATATATATATATATATTTTATATATATATATATATATATATATATATATATATATATATATATATATATATTATATATATATATATATATATATATATATATATATATATATATATATATATATATATATATATATATATATATATATATATATATATATATATATATATACATATATATACACACACAGAAAACCACAAGACAAAAGCCTTCCGATGAGTGAAGAATGGTGGAAGTGAAAGTACAGGAAATTTACAATAACAATGCTACAAAGCCCATTTATATTGCATAATGAAGTTGATGACAACGAAAAAAACAATCAAAATACCTCCACGTATTTTTATGTAACTTCCAAATTATATTGACGTCGAAGTATAATGTCCTCCAAAAATCTCATACTTGGTATCATAAGACCTCGAGAAAATCCCCAGAGCTCATAAACCGACATTTTCTCCGAAATCTTTATATTTTGAGCTCCATCAGAAGTTCGCTGTCGTTGACATAATACAGGAAGGATAATGGCTGATGAATCTCAAGATTTACAAGGATTTTCTGTTCTTGTTTACTCTTGCTGTTTTTACCAGTATTATACCCTTCATTTTGTTGTTATTTTTATTCTTTAATCTAATTCTCCCCTGTTACTCTTCCGTATCATCTATTCTAAGACCTCCACTCTCTTACATGTCAAAGAAATAGCCAGATTTTGTTTTTCTCTGTGTCTCTTGCACAACTTATTCTGAATGTATAATGATTTTTTTATGCTAATTCATACCTACTTTTTAATTAAAAAAGAATGGTATTAGTTTTTCTTTGTATTATTAACTGATTTGTAGTTTAGTACATAATCTTAATGAAAAACTTTGATATTTCTCAACTCGAAATCTAAAACATTTAGTTATTAAAGGTTAAAACTGGTTTATACTGGAAACGAATTACATTCTTGAACAAGCAGTAACATTTTATATTGCTCAAGCAACGAGAAGCAATATACTTATTATGACATCTCTCGCCGTATGTTATAATCCGAAAATTCATTTGTTGCTATGAGATAACCTGGTTGTTTTGAAGAGATTATGCCGATCAGTACTCCAAGGACTAAGAAGTAAGCTGTTAGGTAGGCAAGGAAATAATAGCTCAAGGGAAATACGGTCATAATTAAAAGAAGGAGCTACAATCTGGTGAGCTAAGGCCTGATCGTAAACACACTAATGATTTCAAGCGGATTGTAGTAGAAGTTTTTGCCGTTTTCTAAGCTTTATTTTTATTTAGGTGAAATTCATTTAAAAAGGGAATGTATACTTTAATACAACAGTAAATAGTACATAAGGTTTTCACTATTGTCCTTTTCATATTAGATTGCTAGACCTGCATCACTAAAAATATATATATATATATATATATATATATATATATATATATATATATATATATATATATATATATATATATATATATATATATATATATATATATATATACATATATATATATATATATATATATATATATATATATATATATATATATATATATATATATATATATATATATATATATATATATATATATATATATACATACATATATAATATATATATATATATATATATATATATATATATATATATATATATATATATATATATATATATATATAAATTTTAGAAACGTTTCAATTCTTGTTTCCGACTGATTCAGATTCGATTATACTGGAAGATTTTACAGGAATAAAAAAAAACTGCACGCAATAACGCTGAAAACGCTTGGTGATCATATGATTTAGCGTACAGATAACAAAAGTGCTTAATAATATTATTATTATCAAATAATTACATATCCTTTACAAATTGTTGACCGAAGGTTCATTATCTGTATCTGTATTATGTAACTCACACATTTCTCTATGATGTATGATAATGTAAGAAATGTGTTATAATTGATTTCGTAAATATTATGATATGCTGAAATATTAAGTATATCTCATTCGTATAGGGGCGTTCCGGAGTAAAAAAAAAAAAAAATCCTGAAAAAAATTAAATGTAAGAGAGGTAGTCTATATCTGTGGGCATGCAATATGAAATCATTTTAAACTGAATTTTCTTGACAATAGGAATGACATTTATACATTCTGGCTCAAAAAAATTTAAAAAATGGAGTTGCAAACATGTTCAACTTTTATTTAGAAGTACACTCGAAATCTACCAAGTTAATATATAATGTTTTGTATGAAAGAAATTTCAATTCTTTGATGTGAATTCTGATATGGATGGCGTATGTACAGTACATATTATTCTTCTTTTATAAAAGTTATTATTGTAAAAACCTCAATCTTATATTTCGTCATACTGCTTCATTCAAATCAATATTTTGATCACTGAATTTTTTTTAAGGATGGCAAATTCTCAATTCTGTCAGAGAGTGTATTATTTTTTTCAGAGACAAACTTAACATCAAGAAAAAAATTTCTCTCTCTCTCTCTCTCTCTCTCTCTCTCTCTCTCTCTCTCTCTCTCTCTCTCTCTCTCTCTCTCTCTCTCTCTCTCCTAAGTTTAACAATATTAAATGAAATAACATAAAACAATAAATATACCTATACATTGCAACCCTTTTCAAGTATTCGGAAACAATCTTAATTAAGACTCAAGTGCTCTCTCTCTCTCTCTCTCTCTCTCTCTCTCTCTCTCTCTCTCTCTCTCTCTCTCTCTCTCTCTCTCTCTCTCCTAAGATTAACCCTCTTGAATGAAATAACCAAAAATAAAATTAAATATGCTTGTACACTGTAATGCTCTTCAAGTATTCATAAACAGTCTTAACATTCAGAAACGTTATCTCTCTCTCTCTCTCTCTCTCTCTCTCTCTCTCTCTCTCTCTCTCTCTCTCTCTCTCTCTCTCTCTCAAGTTCATCCCTATTGGCTGAAATAACCTTAATGTAAAAATAAATATGGCCTATGTATTGTAATACTTCAAATATTCCGAAACAATCCTAATATTCAGAAAATCTCTCTCTCTCTCTCTCTCTCTCTCTCTCTCTCTCTCTCTCTCTCTCTCTCTCTCTCTCTCTCTCTCTATTAGAAGTCTGCTACTTCCTCCTCTCCCCTTAGATCTATGTACATCGGAAAGACCGTCACAACCAGACCATCCCTGTGCCCTTGTTTTTTTTTTTTTTTCTGGTATGAGGCTTAACAGAAGTTTCTGAAAAACAATCAAAAGAACAGAATAGTCAATATTTCTTTCACGGAAGATCTCTGTCATATACAGAGACTACCCCTTGTTTTTTTTTTACTCAGCAACGACAGTTTTGATTTTTACAAAACCTTTTTTTATATATTTGTAAGGTTTTAATCCTCCCGTATGGAAAAAGCAAAAATATCCGACGGAAACGTGTCCAGAAGTAGAGATGTGGCTTTTGAATTTGTTTTTTCTTAGGAATTGATGTTTGTTTTTATTTTGGTCATACTCTATATATTATAAAGACCTGATTCATGGAAACTAATAATCCATCTCTAATTCTTCCTGTGAAGCTTAGTAGCAATAAAAAGGGTGCTTAAGTGTAGTTTCTTTTCAGTAAATAGATGAACTGTTGAATCAAATAGAACTGGATTCTCTCATGAAAAAATCCACTTACTTCTTCTTCTTTCTTTATCTATATATAGACATATTTATATTTATATATTGTAAGGATATACAGGTATATATATATATATATATATATATATATATATATATATATATATATATATATATATATATATATATATATATATACATATATATATAGTGTATGTATGTATGTATATATGTATATATGCACGCATGTATGTATGTATGTATGCATAATTATTATCACTTTTGTACGTGATTCATTTATCACACATTACCACAGGTGAAAAATAAGAAACGGGGTGTATGCATATATACTTGAAGAGAAATATTGATTCTAAACCATCATTATAAAATGACTGAATTAAAAAAAATTATTTATAACAACGTATTTTAGCAATGATTTCAGACGTGACGATATGAGCACTCAAAGAAGCAAGGCCTCTCTAATTAATGCTATAGAAAAAAAAATAATTAATTCTGTGTTAAATATAAACACAGAAAGTTAAGAATGATGAAGAAAAAGACTAAAATGTGTGAAGGAACTACTAATAAAGATAGACATCGTTTGCCGAATGTAAGAGGAGAACACAGAATAATTAAGACTTGAATGCAAATAGAAAGAACAAAAGGCAACTGGAAACCCTTTGGAAAGGTGAACCAAAGTCAAAGGAAATACGAGATCTCGGCATAACGAGATCGCTAATGAGCCTCTGATTAAGTGATATCAATATGAAGGATGGCTTACACCAGCCATTGCTGGTTTATTAATTAAGAAAGTATGGAAGGTAAATGAATGATAATTAACGAAGAGAGCCTCCATTTACTTCCTTTATTTTTTCCTTGTTTTTGTTAAATATATATATATATATATATATATATATATATATATATATATATATATATATATATATATATATATATATATATATATATACACAAACACACACATATATATATGTGTGTGTGTATATATATATATATATATATATATATATATATATATATATATATATATATATATATATATATATATATATATATATATATATATATATATATATATATATATATATATCAGTAAGACAACTTTATCATAAATTACAAATTCGATCGAGGGATTTAATAAGAATATAATCCCAGTTCTATAGCAACATATTTTAGTGCATAAAATAAATTGATAAAAGGAAAATGAGAGTTGGAATACTGACATTAGTCACCCACTGACTGATTCTTATGTATTTTATCTAAGAAATAAAGATACACACAAGCACAAAATACTTGGAGCTCTGACTTTTTAGACTAACATTTCAATCTTCTGCTGGCTATGTTACTGTGATTTTACGATCAAATCATTGAAATTATTACATACTCTAATATTCCAGGATAATCCAAAAACGTTGATGTAATATTTTTCTAGGTGAATATCGAACAATGTGAACTTCTTCATTTTGGGGAACAATTATGAAGTGCTATTATGAAATAAAATTCTCACATTGTTTTAAAACAAATAAAAACAGACTCCGTAATCGTTTTCTAATCATCCAGATAAATACACATTCATATGAAAAACAAACAAACACCGTTAACATGCAAATGACTTTTGCAACAGTTGACAGGAAAACAAAATATAATTCCACAACTCATGCTAGTAAATGCATCCTCTAGGAAAAATCTCTCTCTCTCTCTCTCTCTCTCTCTCTCTCTCTCTCTCTCTCTCTCTCTCTCTCTCTCAAGTTTATCCTGTTGGCTGAAATAATCTTAATTAATGTAAAAATAAATATGGCCTCCTCAATGTAATACTTCAAATATTCAGAAACATTGCTAATATTCAAAATCTCTCTCTCTCTCTCTCTCTCTCTCTCTCTCTCTCTCTCTCTCTCTCTCTCTCTCTCTCTCAGTTGCTCGTTGGCGAAGTCGGTAGAGTTCTCGGCTAGCACTCTGCTAGTCCCGAATTCGAGTCTTCGACAGGCCAATGAAGAATAAGAGGAATTTATTTCTGGTGATAGAAAGTAATTTCTCGGTATAATGTGGTTCGGATTCCACAATAAGCTGTGGGTCCCGTTGCCCGTCAAATAAATCTAATCCTTCGGGCCAGCCCTAGGAGAGCTGTTAATCAGCTCGTGGTCTGGTTAAGTAAGGTATACTTAACTCTCTCTCTCTCTCTCTCTCTCTCTCTCTCTCTCTCTC
>NC_089797.1:9652894-9677894 GCF_040412425.1 Macrobrachium rosenbergii
TGTAATATTTTTCTAGGTAAATATCGAACAATGTGAACTTCTTCATCTTGGGGAACAATTATGAAATTCTATTATGTAATAAAATTCTCATATTGGTTTTTAACAAATAAAAACAGACTCCATAATCGTTTTCTAATCATCCACATAAATGCACATTCATATGAAAAACAAACAAAGACCGTTAACATGCAAATGACTTTTGCAACAGTTGACAGGAAAACAAAATATAATTCCACAACTCATGCCAGTAAATGCATCCTCTTAGGAAAAACCTCTCTCTCTCTCTCTCTCTCTCTCTCTCTCTCTCTCTCTCTCTCTCTCTCTCTCTCTCTCTCTCTCTCAAGTTTATCCCTATTGGCTGAAATAATCTTAATTAATATAAAAGTAAATATGGCCCACTCAATGTAATACTTCAAATATTCAGAAACATTGCTAATATTCAGAAAATCTCTCTCTCTCTCTCTCTCTCTCTCTCTCTCTCTCTCTCTCTCTCTCTCTCTCTCTCTCTCTCTCTTTGATTATTTACAAAATCATTTCTCGGTTGTTTTTCAATTCTCGGAAGCTTCTTCTTTGAAGCAGATCTCCATATTTCAATTTTGTTGAAATAAATGAGATCAGTCACGTCGGTAATACTCCTTCTTACGACGGTAATAAGATTCTGAAAAAGAACAGTAAGAAAAAGCGCAACACACACGAATATACATATATATATATATATATATATATATATATATATATATATATATATATATATATATATATATATATATATATATTGTTACGTGTGAGGGTCTTAGTTGATCATTTATTGCTGAATTTACGTAATTTTTACGGCCCTGCAAACCAAGATTACACGTAACCTGCCACTTGAAGCCAAAAGTTAACCTCAAAGACAGTCGTTAATTAGCCAAAGGTCGCCAGTTAAGGGTAATTAACCTTAACAAGAATATTTGAGATGAATTTGATTTTAAACGCAGCGGTTCTTCCAAACATTCGGACTCGAGGCATACAAAAGCATCGAGACTTAAAACTGTGTTGCTTACCCTAACCTAGGTATTTTACTGGAATAACGGGGTTGAAGCTAACAATATAATAATTTGGCTTAATCTAGACTTCGTAAACACATATACCCTAAGTGGTGGCTGAAGGAAGAAAACAAAGAAAAATGTGAAATACAGAAGAAGTATTAGTCAATCGACGAAGCTTCAACAAGAATCGGACTTACCGTGAATGTCGAGTCGCTGCGCAAACGAGGGACCTCAGGAGTCGTATTCTGGCAGTCTTCCCAATTCACTAATTAAGATAGACGTAGGAGTAAAAGTAATAAAGAACAAAGAATATCGTTCGGGCACGCACGCAGCGTCACCCTGGTTCAGTGACCGCTTTACTCCCTCTGACCGACCTCGCTTCGTTCCCGCCAGATGAGGCGGACGCTTGACATACCGCCACGGGCAATCCGACCTTGATAAAGGTATCGCCGAATGCATAGAATAAAGCTTAAGGGCCACCATAACTAGGGGTCATTGAGTGTAAACCCTCTCTGAGGCTTAGGTCCCTAATGCCCTAGCATATTTTGTTTATAAACTGTCCAGCCTATGCGCAGCGCCATTTGTCTACTGCGGTGATTGTTATTTTGAATTGTCTAGCCTACCGGCGGGCAGAGATGTTCTCTGTCGAGGTCAATCTGACTAATACTCCTACACCTAAATACATCGAGGGCGAACAGCAGTAATATTTATAATATATATATATATATATATATATATATATATATATATATATATATATATATATATATATATATATATATATATATATATATATATATATATATATATATATATACTACATATATATATATACTATATATATATATATATATATATATATATATATATATATATATATATATATATATATATATATATATATATATATATTTACGTATATACACACTTACAATTTTCGTTAAAAGCAATTGCTGTAGCGGCATCAATAAGTTTCTTACAGGTATCTTTATACCGTCTGAGTTTTTTCCGATTCTCGTTCGTCAATTTCTGGTGAAAAATACACAGATTTCCTTCTTCCATTTATTGGCTTTCGTCGCGACAGCTGCTTCGCCGTTTATGGCATTATCAAGTGACTGCTGACTTACAATCCGGCCTTTTGACCTATTTATATCATCGTGTGGGGAGAATGACATTTTGGTCTGGGCACTGATTGGTCAAGGGATGAAGAGCTTAACCATTTCAGGGCGCTGTTTCGGGCACAAAGAGCATGTATGGTAACAGAATAAAACTTTAAACATGTGGTTAAATGTTTAAAATATAATACCACGTGTTTAGTGTTTCCTTAAATATGTGTGTGTGTGTGTGCGTGCAATTCTGTTGGCAGTAATGTCCATGTCTTCAAGAGTAACCTTAATGACAACTCTCAGCAATTAGATAAAGAGCTGTTAAAGATAGTTCCGTGAAGACGAGGAAATTTGTTAGATAATTCTGCACAAAATATCTACAGAATTAAACAGTCACCAGGCAGGTTAATGAGATAATAATGACTGAGATGATTCTTTCGTTCAGGAAATCCGAGACGATAAATAATTTCCTATCTCCTGCATAAATCAGGAATAATCCAGGATATCCCGCAATTTTGTCGAATATAGTCATAAATCATCATCAGCCTTTCTCATTATCGCTTCCAGCGTCTGTGAAATTCAATTACTACTCTTGTTTCTTTCGAGCTTTATATTCCATGTATGTGTGTTGGTGGGGGGTGGGGGGCGGTGGCGGGGGGCTGTGTTTGATGCTGTTAGTGCACCTCACTTAGTCCACTGTAGGCATTAGTAAAGGGTATTCGCGGCTTTACCCACTTATTTAACCTTTTACATTGCCTCCATTACCCCTTCCTTTCTTCAGTGTTGCTGTTCAACCGTCCTAGCTATCACTTCTTGGTGCAACTACAGATTCTTGTGCTTCATCGCCATTTACTGGATATCTTGATCTTGCTGCCCAACCACTCCAATTCCCTCTTTTCACTCCCTTCGGCGCTGAATGACCAATAGTGCCCTAGCGCTTGGAAGTATAAATTTCTAAAAATCTCATCTATTCACCAGCCACTTGTCTCATAATTCCCATCTACGTAGATCTTGGTCTTTCAACACTAGTGGTGCATACAGTATCCCATCTGACACTACAGATCGCAGTAAATTGATGCATAGTCTTACTATCATAAACAATGTCATTCTATTTGATTTCCAAAGCTTATTCAGCAAGCCTATTCTCTGAGCCATCTCATTCTTTCACTGAATATCGAAATAAAAACAATGTTTTGGGTATGAATAATCCTAAATGTTTGAGTAATTGTACGTTATAAACTCTTTCTCTTGCATAGTCATTTCACCTTCTGTGCAATATCTGCTGTCAATGCTTTTTTTTTCTCTTTTTTTCGAGATTTATATAGATTTAAGGCTTTGCATTGGCCAGCATATCCAGTAAAGTGTGAAGAAACTAAGTGGATAAGAGTTTATTGTGGTTCTTACACAAATAGATACCTTATATGCATATATATATATATATATATATATATATATATATATATATATATATATATATATATATATATATATAAATTATATATATATATATATATATATATATATATATATATATATATATATATATATATATATATATATATATATATATATATATATATATTGAAGAGAGAGAGAGAGAGATGTTTGTGCGTCTGTCTATTTCCTCTCATTTAAACCGTCACGAGATCACTGTTCTTATATTTATCTGTAGCTGAGAATGTAACACTAAATATTTTTTTCTCTTCGCGCGTCCTTCTTCATTCCCATCTCTTTCAGAACTGCTCGTCAGACCGGGAAGACGTTTTACTTGTTTGCTGGAAAAGAGTTACGAGGTATTTCACTTCACAAGTAATAGACGCCATTGCATCATCCTAAAAGGGCTTTTAGATGCCGATTGTTTAAGAGAGAGAGAGAGAGAGAGAGAGAAACAGAGATAAAGAAATAATACACTCCATTGCATAATCCTTAAAGAACTTTTAGATACGGATTGTTTAGAGAGAGAGAGAGAGAGAGAGAGAGAGAGAGAGAGAGAGAGAGAGAAATAATAGACTCCATTGCAGCATCCTTTAAAGATCTTTTAGATACGGATTGTTTAAAGAGAGAGAAGAGAGAGAGAGAGAGAGAGAGAGAGAGAGAGAGAGAGAGAGAGAGAGTTGAGAAAAAGTTGAAAATAATAGACTCCATTGCATCATCCTTAAAGAGCTTTTAGATGCGGATTGTTTAAAAAGAGAGAGAGAGAGAGAGAGGTAAAAAAATAATAGACTCCATTGCATCATCCTAAAGAGCTTTTAGATGCGGATTGTTTAAAAGAGAGAGAGAGAGAGAGAGAGAGAGAGAGAGAGAGAGAGAGAGAGAGAGAGAGGTAAAAAAATAATAGACTCCATTGCATCATCCTTAAAGAGCTTTTAGATGCGGATTGTTTAAAAGAGAGAGAGAGAGAGAGAGAGAGAGAGAGGTATAAAAATAATAGACTCCATTGCATCATCCTTAAAGAGCTTTTAGATGCGGATTGTTTAAAAGAGAGAGAGAGAGAGAGAGAGAGAGAGAGAGAGAGAGAGAGAGAGAGAGACGTCGGGAAAAATAAACAGAGGTAAAGAAATGAATGATAACGAAATGAGAGAGAAGAGAGAGAGAGAGAGAGAGAGAGAGAGAGAGAGAGAGAGAGAGAGAGAGACGTCGGGAAAAAATAAACAGAGGTAAAGAAATGAATGATAACGAAATGAGAGAGAGAGAGAGAGAGAGAGAGAGAGAGAGAGAGAGAGAGGTCGGGAAAGAAAGAAATGGAGGTAAAGAAATGGATGATAAATGAAAAGGTAGTTTACCTTGTTTTGATAATGGAGGATAATTATACATGAAGTCATTTAGAAAGAACACTAAGGTGTAATATCTACTACCTCTCGGTATGGTTTTGAAATGTACGTGATCAAATTTATTTCCGCTTATTAAATGAGAGACTGAAGACATAACTTAAAAGGTTTTAATACATTACAGGATTCATAGTGAGAGTATATGTTGAACTAATGAAAAGAATGGATGGCAAAGTTTCCATATGATCTTTACCCCTTAATTTGACATTTCGTTGATATATAATAACAAAAGTTTCATTGCTAACGAATACCCTCCTAGATGTATTATTCATACCCTTCAGCGCTGGAAAATGAGAATATCATCATCATTGTTTAGTAGAGGATAATTCTCTTGAATCTATACTGTTATCAGTCTCATTAAAAATGGAAAGAAAATATTTGGATTAAGTCTTCAAAAATTAACAGCAAGATAACGGTAAGAGTTTTATGAAGTAAAACCCTGATTAATTCTTGAACAGCAGTGCAATATTTAACAGAGAGAAGGAGAGAGAGAATTTTCTGGGTAAAAAGCATCTTTACATTAAATACACTAAGTGCCCCTGTTTTCACTAAATGATTAAGTCAAATATATTTACAAATTCCACAAATCCCTATGATTCTTGACATATACAGCACATGAGAGTGTTCTTTGGAAATAATGTAAACAGTAAACTTCTTATATTATTGCCTGAACCAGACTTGTATGTGACTTCGATATCTAGCTCCAGAGTGGTGACATTTTCACTACGTGTCACATTGACAGGTGTAATTATAATTGACCTGTTGTTGTAATTGACAGACTGATATAACATCACAATATTTGGAGAGGTTGGTAGTGGTCATACCAATGTCAGTTTGAGGATATCATCAGCTGGTTATTTACGCATCTATATATCATGACGTATTTTAAGGTTTCTTTTCCTCTTATAAAAGTAAAGATATATTTTGTATGTACAGAATTGATGTACTTATCTTTAATGCAAATAACAGATACGTATCCTTGTTAAGTTTCCTCAGTGCTACCATGTAGTCTACTGGTTCATAAAGTTTTTTCACTTTGTGATTTAATTTTTTTTAATGAAAGCAACTTAAAGACTAGAATCAGAATAATGTTCGCTTCTGTAATTTTCACTTTGTGATTTAAATTTCTTTTAACGAAAGCAACTTAAAGGCTAGAATAAGAATAATGTTCGTTTCTGTAACAAAAAAAGTTAGTAAAAAATACATAGTGAATACTTCATGTAATGGCTATGAATGTATATACTCTCCAAAGTGGTGATACACACATGTATGTATAAAACAGAAAAAAAAATTTTTTGCATAAAAATCTATGCCATGCCTTCCATTTTTATATTGAAAAGGATCTGCTTTTGATAATATTGAAAAAAGGGTGGTTTTAATATTCATAATTCAGGGCCATCCGTTCTATCCACGTCTATGCCAGCAAATGCGACAATTTTATTATCTTACATTGGCAGCCAAGGACCCCTCTCTGAGTCCACGTACTACCCAAGGCTGTATTTCTGTAACGGGTTTTTGTGACTGTATCGTATTAATTAACATGATTCCTGTACATGTTCCAAAGCTTTTCATTAGCAGCGTCTTATTTTTGTAACATACTCCCTTTGAGTACTCTCGTAACTCTTTCATTCCAGAACTTTGAATATTGAAACCATATTTTTTTGTAACATGGTCAAAAGCAGATGGCTTTTCAAATTAATAATTGAAAGGTCTCTGAGTACAAAAATAATTTTATTTCTATTCCTCTACAGACATATTTGGATAACCAGTTAACCAGTTTGGAGAGCATACACACACACATACACACACAGACACATACACATACACATACACATATACACACACACACACACACACACACACACACACACATATATATATATATATATATATATATATATATATATATATATATGTGTGTGTGTGTGTGTGTGTGTGTGTTTGTGTGTGTGTGTGTATATATATATGTGTATTTATATATATATACATATTCATTAGGGTAAGTACTTATTACAACCATTGAATTTCATGTAAAGGAATTATTATTTTTCTTTTTTTTTCTACTAAACCAAGCACTCTTATTATTTTATCCATTAATTTGCTTTCATTAAAGAACCTAGAATCTCATAGAGAAAGGAAACTTTATGAACAAATAGGCAAAATGGTAGCACTAATTAAATTGAACGAGAATGCGTATCTCCTTATTAAGGAAAGTACATCATTTATTACTGTCTAATCAAGTGGACTTTAAATTCAAATTCCCTTTTACTCTGTTCATTATGCAATATAAATTAATGGAAATCATTGACTTTTCTATATATTTTAATGAAATGCTTTCATTCAACTAAATAAAATGTATATTAACTATCAGTACCTCAGTGCTAATGGCGAATGTGGACAGTTGGTTTGTGACAAGAGCATTCAATGAAATATGCAAAGCTGTTGGTAGGAACAAAAACGATTAGTTTTTTTTTTTTTTTTTTTGTGATGAAAGGAATCTATCCACCGTTGTTTTAGCTCTCGTTAGCTCCCACTTTGGTCGAGCCTCGTCGGCGGATCCGCTGGAATGCTTGTTAAAGAATGAGTCCTCAGATTAACTCTGCCGTTAAATCTGGTTTCCAGTCTCCTCCTGGTACATTCGTGTTGTTAATTTGACTGATGATGGCGGGTTCTGGAATCATACTTTCGTACAGCCAGTTACTTAAAAAGGAAAAAAAACTACACTGACTTCGTTTTATGGTTAGGCTTGTATCCTCATAGCTCAAGCAATTTAGCTTGGACTTTCAGTAATTTATTTACATTTTTATCTCACTATTAATTTGTTCATTTATTTTTGTTTTTTTTTTAATAACTGATCCCTGCTTTCTGTATTTACTGTTATCTTCTTGAATTTCTTTCATATGGACACCATATTCTATGGAAGCTTGAATTTCAAGTCAGTGACCCCCACAGGCCTGTTCAATATGAATAAGGTATATCTCCTGAATAATAATAATAATAATAATAATAATAATAATAATAATAATAATAATAATAATAATAATAATAATAATAATAATAATAATAATAATAAAAATAATGTGCGAAAATCGAGCTTGGTAAACCATATCTTACCGACATATTTGTCCTATACAGATTTTTGTGAAATGGAACTGCCTGTCTCCCTGACAAATTTCAGTCGTAATTGCATGATATTTCATAAACACTGGTATTACTTTTTTTTTTTTTTTTTATCTAATTATACATCACGAAACGAACTCACGACGGTTTAAGAATACGAGCAAATGACGAACGTTAAACTACTGAATCTCTCAACGTTTGCTGGATTTGACTGAATGAAGGAATTGAGTCGAAAATTTACCCGAGAATACGAGGAGCCTCTAAATGTTTCCCCTCAGAAGCTTAGTTACTTTATCTTTGATTCATCACTTCTAATTCTCAAAGTTGAGAACGGCAAGTCAAATATAAGTCAGCTTTTTAATGATCCACGTGTCATTTCTAACATTTCCCCTGACAAAATAGTTGAGCTTGATTGATTGAAGGAATTATCTGGGAAACTTAGTAAACTTAGTTATTTTATCTTCGGTCAATTCCCCGTAGGAGGGTTAGTACCGTCAGTGCACCTTATGCGGTGCACTGTAGGCATTACTTAAGGTTCTTTACAGCTCGCCTTCGGCCCTTAGCTGCAACCCCTTTCGTTCCTTTTACCGTACTTCCTTTCATATTCTTTTTCTTCCATCTTACTTTCCAACCTCTCCCAACAATTGACTCAGTGCAACTGAGAGGTTGTCCTCCTGTTATACCTTTCAAACCTTCTTAAGGTTAATTTCAGTGTCAGCGCTGATTGACCTCATAGGTCCCGGTGCTTGGCCTTTGGCCTAAATTCTATATTCAATTCAATTCAGTCTTCGGTCAATCACTTACAATTCTCAGTGTTGAGAGCTGGAAATTGAAAGTAAGTGAGCTATTTACTGAACTGCGTGTAGGTTCTAACAATTCCACAAAAACTTGCTGAGTTCGATTGTTTAAATGAATCATACCGAAAAGTTAGCCAATTCATCTTTGATTCATCACTTATAATTCCCGAAGTTGCGACCGGCAAATGGAAAATAAGTCAGCCATTTACTGATTCATGCGCAAGTTCTCTCGACAAAGTGGCTCTCCTAGCTGGAAATATTCGGTCAATAAATTAACAATAACGACCTCATATTGGAGAAGCGAAACTTTTAATAATCCGCCGGAAATTCGATATAAGTTATAATTGATTGGACCGAGAAGTTGGCAGTGTTGTGCTTCGATTAGATTAGGCAAACTTTATGCAACAGCAAACACCAATCAAGCGTTCTCGTGTGTTTTTTTTTTATCCTAAATAGGTCCTAATCGATGAAAGTGGGTGACAACAGGAGAATGCAGAACAGTGAGAGGAGTCGTTTATTAAAGGTGGGACGAGTAATGTCTTGTATGTATATATATATATATATATATATATATATATATATATATATATATATATATATATATATATATATATATATATATATATATATATATATATATATATATATATATATATATATATATATATATATATATATATATATATATATATATATATATATATATATATATATATATATGTGTGTGTGTGTGTGTGTGTGTGTGTGTGTGTGTGTGTTTATATATATATATATATATATATATATATATATATATATATATATATATATATATATATATATATATATATATATATACATGAATCCTTGTTAGTTAGAAACAGTGAAGTTAGGTACAATGAAAAGGGAGTCGAATGCCTCTTGGCAAATAGTAAAATGGTTTTCGATATTTTACTTTCACCAGCAAGTAGGAAAAATCATTTATCTTATTCTTATGTTGACGGTGAATAAAAATGACAGAAAATCATTTTCTTTTCGTCATACAGATGGTATAATTTCTTTCCAGTGTACTTATTTTTTCCTTTCAGGAAAAATTATTTTTCTCAGCCTAACATTTCTTTTCTGTCCTTGTTTTTAACTGTGTTCGCTCACTCAGTGGCTTTTGTTGTTAAGCATTATTTTATTTAAACGAGTAAAAAATGTGCCGAAGTTACTTCGTCGCAATGAAGGCCACCGAAAAAAGATCTATCTTTCGTTGATCTCGGCATAATGCTGTATGAGCTGTGGCCCATGAAAATTTAACCACGGCCCGGTGGTGGCCTGTCCTATATCGTTGCCAGATGCATGAGTATGGCTAAATGTAACGTTAAATAAAATAAAAACTACTGAGGCTAGAGGGCTGCAATTTGGTAAGTTTGATGATTAGATGGTGGATGATCAACATACCAATTTAACAGCCCTCTAACCTCAGGAGTTTTAAAGATCTGAGGGCGGACAGAAAAGTGCGGACAGAATAAAGTGCGGACAGAAAAAGTGCGGACAGAATAAAGTGCGGACGGACAGACAAAACCGGCACAATAGTTTCCTTTTGCAGAAAACTAAAACGCCTATTTTTCACCTAAAAGTTATAAAGTAAAAGTAAAAAATGAAGAGTTAAAACTTACGTAAACTGGCATTCAAAATATCAACGCATGAAATGGAAAAGCATCAATATGCAGTTTCTGTATAATATAACACTTCCTGTATGTGTTCGTAACAGTAATCTGCAGGGACGAGACTAATGCGTTAAACATAAATAAAGCTCAGAGGAAACTGCTCTGATATTCAAATTTACTCCCGGCGACCCACCTCTAAATGATGACCCGTTATTACCAAGGATAACGCAACTATGAATAGAACTCCCTCTGAATATAAGAGCTATGAATCATCCTGTTGGTTAGTGTGTATCTGTGTTTTTGTACGCGTTGTGAGGCACACACACACACACACACACACGCAGAGAGAGAGAGAGAGAGAGAGAGAGAGAGAGAGAGAGAGAGAGAGAGAGAGAGAGAGAGAGGGGGTAATGAGAAAAAGATACAGAGAGGGAGAGAGAGAGAAGAGTGGGAGAGGAAGGAGTTAGAAAGAGAGAGAGAGAGAGAGAGAGAGAGAGGGTAATGAGAAAAAGACAGAGAGAGAGACAGAGAGAGAGAGAGAGAGAGAGAGAGGGGAGAGAAAAGACACACAGAGAGAGAGAGAGAGAGAGAAAATGAGAAAAAACTGAGAGGGAGGGGGAGAGGAAGGAGTTAGAGAGAGAGAGAGAGAGAGAGAGAGAGAGGGGGTAATGAGAAAAAGATACAGAGAGGGAGAGAGAGAGAGAGAGAGAGAGTGGGAGAGGAAGGAGTTAGAAAGAAGAGAGAGAGAGAGAGAGAGAGAGAGAGAGAGAGAGAGGAGGGATGAGAAAGACAGAGAGAGAGAGAGAGAGAGAGAGAGAGAGAGAGAGAGAGAGAGAGGGTAATGAGAAAAAGACACAGAGAGAGAGAGAGAGAGAGAGAGAGAGAGAGAGAGGAATGAGAAAAAACTGAGAGGGAGGGGGAGGAGAGGAGAGAGAGAGAGAGAGAGAGAGAGAGAGAGAGAGAGAGAGAGGGTAATAAGAAAAAGACAGAGAGAGAGAGAGAGAGAGAGAGAGAGAGAGAGAGAGAGAGAGAGAGAGAGAGAGAGAGAGAAAGCGGGAAGGTAATGAGAAAAAGACAGAGAGAGAGAGAGAGAGAGAGAGAGAGAGAGAGAGAGAGCGAACTTTGATAAACAGCTTAATAATTGCTGAAGTGATATCTTCTACTACAATTTTCTTTTAAACGTAATATCTGATACTTTTTTGCTCTGAGCCTGTAGCTCACTTCCTTGGCAATGTGCTTTTAATGTAAGTTTTTTGAGAGAGAGAGAGAGAGAGAGAGAGAGAGAGAGAGAGAGAGAGAGATAGAGAGAGAGAGAGTTTTAGCAAACAGCTTATTAACTTTCAAGGTGATATCTTCAACCACAATTTTCTCTTAAACTTAATATACGATACTAGGCAATGTATTCTTAATTCTTTTAAGAATACATTGCCAGATGTATTCTTGAATAAATACATTTCTAAGTTGTAAAATTTCTTTGTATACTATACCGCTGTCGTATGATCCATTAAACATAACAATTCCGTATTTGTGAAAATTTAAAAAATCAAAATATAGGGGGATTTTCGACCTGAAAAGTTATTCATATAGAATATATCTATTTCACAAGTCTGATTCCATTCCACCGTTGCTTTGATTGCACCTTCCATTGTTTCACTTTCTTCCTATTCTTGTGTTTATTCCTGTCATCTCATTTCTGCATTGATAAACTCCTCTTTTGTCTCCATCGACGTTATTAATTCTCCCTTATTTGTTCTCAAGGGTTTGCTTTACCTGTTCTTTATTCTTTCACTTCTTTATTTGCAATTTTTTCATTAATCAGTTTTCTTACAAGTTAGTTTTGAATACGTATGGTTGCATTATGTTTCGTGTTATTATTATTATTATTATTATTATTATTATTATTATTATTATTATTATTATTATTATTATTATTATTATTATTAATAATATATTATTATTATTATTATTATTATTATTATTATTATTATTATTATTATTTAATTTTTGGGGGGTGGGAGGTTGGTTGGAGGTAAGCTTAAAGGTATCTTATAAATCATTGATGAACTTATTTGAATTATTGTGAATCCTGACCCAAAATCCTTCATTATTATTATTATTATTATTATTATTATTATTATTATTATTATTATTATTATTATTATTATTATTATTATTATTATTATTATTTAACAGCCTGCATCATCCTAACGGACTTTCAGAAACATTTATTCAGCATACCCATGTTGCCTAAATATGCGAGGTCTGATTAATTTATTTTCAAGTACGTGATCTTGTCTTGATCAGGGTAAGATAACTGATCTGCCTTGATTAAAAAAAAATTATTGAAGCGTCGCTCTCTTCTCATACTTTCGTGCATATTTCATTTAATAGCGTAAGTTTTCCAATACGATTTCGTTGCCACTTCAGTAAATTTACTCTGGATCGCGCTCATTCTTAGCACTAGATAACCGTGACTTAATGTCTTGATTATTGAAAAAAATAAATGCATCATTTATTTTTCTTATATCTTTATTTCTGGTACTGTAAATTTGTATTTAACTTTCCGTCTATATTTTAGCTTATTATTATTATTATTATTATTATTATTATTATTATTATTATTATTATTATTATTATTATTATTATTATTATTATTATTAATGATACCACTAGCTCAATTCTGCTCTTCACAGTCATGTTATTCCTCGCTGGTAAATCTGATCATTCGTCTTATTTTTCTCATTTTTATCCGTATTTCATGCATCTACATTCATCAAAACATGTAAAAGACGTATCTCTCATATTGTTCCCTATATTCACCCCATACGTCTTTTGTTAGTTCTCTCTCTTTCTTAAATTACTAAATCCATCTTTCTTGAAGGAAAATATAAGGTCTGTTTGTTTGCAAACGAACCACAGGGTGTCTTTGCGGAGGTACCGGGTGTTTGTGACAGTTGGGAAAAGGTCGAATATTAGTCTTCCAAAAGAATATGAATAAGATGTATCTCTCTCTCTCTCTCTCTCTCTCTCTCTCTCTCTCTCTCTCTCTCTCTCTCTCTCTCTCTCTCTCACACACACACACACACACACACACACACACACACACACATGCAAGCCTAGCTGGTTTAGTCAATTTATGCCCATGTTTTGAGAATAATAATATAAATAACGGGGACTTCTCTCTCTCTCTCTCTCTCTCTCTCTCTCTCTCTCTCTCTCTCTCTCTCTCTCTCTCTCTCTCTCTCTTTCATACAAACCTTACTGGTTTAGTCAATTTTTGCCCACGTTTTGATTTTCAGAAAAGGTCAGATATTAGCCTTCCATAGTAATATGAATAACAGGGACTCTCTCTCTCTCTCTCTCTCTCTCTCTCTCTCTCTCTCTCTCTCTCTCTCTCTCTCTCTCTCTCTCACATGCAAACCTAGCAGGTTTAGTCAATTTATGCCCATGTTTTGACTTTCAGAAAAAGTCAGATATTAGCCTCCCATAATAATATGAATAACAGGAACCTCTCTCTCTCTCTCTCTCTCTCTCTCTCTCTCTCTCTCTCTCTCTCTCTCTCTCTCTCTCTCTCTCTCTCTCTCTCTCATGCAAACCTAGCTGGTTTAGTCAATTTATGCCCATATTTTGACTTTCAGAAAAAGTCAGATATTAGCCTTCCAGAACAATATGAATAACAGGGACCTCTCTCTCTCTCTCTCTCTCTCTCTCTCTCTCTCTCTCTCTCTCTCTCTCTCTCTCTCTCTCTCTCTCTCTCACTCACACACACACATACCAGTGTATTAAATAAGACGCATTTTTAAAGGTATCTTAATAAACGGGTATATAATATAATATAACGTTCAGCCACTAATTAAATTCTATCGTTGAACTGCACGAAGCCTTTAAGTTAAACCTCTTTATTACTAAATAATTAAATTTTTAGCCTTTGCTTGCAAGAACTAGCTTCTTAATTACTCTTTGTAATTACCAGTGCTTATTAAGGATAAATTACTAAGCTCTAAAAATTTCTCGACGGTAGCGCTATTTCCCTAAAGTTATTAAGCCCAAAAAATTCCATTTTACATTTATTTTCAGGTATAGTATAGTATTTTATGTCAGTACAATGACTGATTTTTAATAATTAAAAAACATAGATAAGTTTGATGGTATTCGTCACTTACTCGACGCGGCATCGGGCTTTATTCTCTATAATAAAAAACAAGTAAAAAATGGACCGAAGTTTCTTCGGCGCAATCGAGGTTTCTGTACAGCCGCTACTGCGTATAATCAAGGCCACCGAAAATAGATCTATCTTTCGGTGGTATCGATATATTTCTGTGTGAGCCGCGGCCCATGAAACTTTAACCACGGCCCGGGGGGTGGCATATCCTATAGCGTTGCCGGAAGCACGATTATGGCTAACTTTAACCCTAAATAAAATAAAAACTACTGATGCTAGAGGGCTGCAATTTGGTATGTTTGATGATTGGAGGATGGATGATCAGCATACCATTTTGCAGCCCTCTAGCCTCAGTAGTTTGTACGATCTGAGGGCGGTCAGAAAACTAAAAGCAGATTTGACACTTCCTTAGTGGCTTCATGCCACAGCTTCCTATTAGGTCTGGAAGCTTTCCACATGGTATTGGCACAGGTAGGGGATGGCCTTCGAGGAAAGCTTTCGATCATGGTTGTGTTAAGACAAATTATTCTCGTACGGACACACAAACTCACATGTATATGTATATATATATATATATATATATATATATATATATATATATATATATATATATATATATATATATACTGATATATACTGTATGTGTGTGTGTCTGTGTCTGATCCAAGCCACTATTTCAGAATAGCGTTAAGCACTCTAGCTCCAAAAGAAAAGGAAGTGACAAAACTGAACGAGGTTGATAATATAAATTGCACGAATAAAACAAGGCATATAAAAAAACAAACAAAATAAGCTTTAGCTGAAATATTCGCCTCTGACAGATGAGTGACTTTGAGTTGCCACTTAGATTTTAATTCCAACTAATTTTTGGTCCATGTGACTAAATCAATGAAATGTAAAAGAGCTTCCGTGAAATTCTATGTAAGATTGAAATTTCGGAAGGATAATCTTCACAACACTGTAAGAGAAAATAAAGAAATGAGAAAAAATGTAAGAAATGAATTCGTATATGACAAAATTTCCATAAAGAACTACAGGAAACGTAAGAGTCTATGGAATATTTATAAGGAATCGTTCTATATTATACCAGAGACAGCGCCCATAATAGAGAGTAAGGAAAAAGATCATTCAAATTATAACCGTACGTACAGGAACACCGGATGGTTCACAATAATTAAATGGAATATGAAATTTAGGCCAAGCTATGGGACTTACGAGGTCATTCAAAGCTGAGAGCGAAATTGAGTGTAAAAGTTTTAAAGGTTTAACAGGAGGGAAACCTCGCAGTTGCACTATGAAGCTAATGTTAAGAGAGGGTCGAAAGTAAGACGGAAGAAAGAGGATATGAACGGAGGTAAAGTAAAAGGAATGACAGGGGTTCTAGCTGGGGCCAAAGAGACGCTGCAAAGTACCTCAAGTAATGCCTACAGCGCATCGTGTGAGGTGCACTGACGGCACTCCTTCCTACGGGGTGTTACAGAAGAATGGAAAATAATAATATAAGCTGATTTAAATAATTACGTCTTAACAGGCAAAAGAAAAATAACATATTCCCTCTCTGGGTATTTGCGTCAACATCCATTTCTAGTTGTGAACACTACGTTTCCACAGATTCTCTCAGTTCGAATATCACCCCAGCTTCGAAGGAGTATCCAGTTTCTCCCTTTGCAGAGGTCTAGTTGTATTCCGAAGCAGCTTCCATTGTACCGAACCACCTGGTGTTCATTTTCCTTTGAGATATTCAGGGGCCTTCCACTGTTGCGGTTGCGTTGGTATCAAGGTTGGAAGACGTTGCTCAAAGGATGATTTCGGATGGCTACAGTTGTTTAACTAAAGTTCTGTTTAGTTTAACACAGATATTTCAATTTTATCTTTGTTGAACACAACTCATCTTCTATACGTACGTCTCTTACGTAATATCTTGCATCTAATGAGATACTTTTCCAAAGTATGCCCTTTAATTTTCCACTCTGCTTTTAGGGATAAACTTTTAAAGCACTGAAATAAAGTTGTAAAATACTTAAGCATATGTATGAGATCTTATTATTATTATTATTATTATTATTATTATTATTATTATTATTATTATTATTATTATTATTATTATTATTGTGTAGAACTTTCAATGACGAGAACAGGAGTAATTTTGTATAAGGTCCACAATAATATGTCAATGGTAGAATGTGAGACTTTATGAAAATGTATAAAAAGCTTTCGAACCCTATCCTGGGTTCTTCTTCAGTCCAACGCTGAAGGTGAACCCATTGATATATTATTGTGGTCCTTATACAAATTATTATTATTATTATTATTATTATTATTATTATTATTATTATTATTATTATTATTATTATTATTATTATTATTATTATTCAGAAGATAAACCCCTATTCATATGGAACAAGCCTACTGGGGCCAGTAACTTGAAATTCAAGCTTCCAAGGAGTATGGTGTTCATTTCAAAGAAGTTACCGAAGATAATAGGGAATATAGAAAGGAAGAGATCACTTAAAATAAAATAAAAAAAGATAAATTATTAAGTAAATAAATAAAATGCAAATAAATGCTCAAGATACATGGAGAATACCTTTGAGGCTCTAATTGCAAAACAACCTCTGGGAGGCCATTCATTTGCCATTTTTATTTATGCGTTATTATTAACCTTCAGGTTCGATTTTCTTTTTTTTTTTTTTTTTTTGTCTTCGCCAGTTTCTTGGTAATCACCAGATCTACAGGAGGATACACCGAGGAAAAGTTAATTCATGTAAATAATCGGTCTCTGTCAGTGAGGTCTTAAAAGCAAAACGTCTGCAATTTGCTCTTCATTGACTTTTAAAATTTATTCAGAAATTTTTTGAACGAATGAAATAATACAGAAAAACAATACTACATGGAAAAGCATTAAATGGGAATCCGACTGAAAACAGTTTAATCGGTATTACACAATCCAATAAAATTGCTCGTGAACTGATTGTAGGTATGATTTTGGAACTTCGATATATCAAACAGAAAATAATTCAGTTTTGAGTTGTTCACCAGTGAAAATGTGTTTAGTGTTCAGCGTAGATTGCGAATGACAAGTAAAATAACCCGCTGGAAAATCAACTTTATTCCAAATGTACATTTATATGTATATATATGTATGTATATATATATATATATATATATATATATATATATATATATATATATATATATATATATATATAAACTTTATTCAAATGCACATTTGTATATATATATATATATATATATATATATATATATATATATATATATATATATATATATATATATATATATACATATGAGTATATATATAAAGAATTGAGGCAGCGGAAACAGACTGGTGCATAAACTACTCTTTATTTGTGCACGGACGTTTCAAGACAAATGGTCTCATTTTCAAGGCTGCAATAAAAGAATAAATATTGTGAGTTATAAATACATATAAATTATACAAAAATCTCTTTAAAAACATTTGTACTTAAGGATATATTAGGCATTGCTGGAGGTAAATATAAATATATATAGATTATATGTACACACATATATATATATATATATATATATATATATATATATATATATATATACACACATATATATATATATATATATTTATATATATATATATATATATATATATATATATATATATATATATATATATATATATAAATTTCTGACTCACGTCAGGATCAGACCCAGGTCTCTCAGGTGGAAAGCAAGGCGCTACTGGGCCATACAAGTCTAAAGAAGTCGGAACCTGAGCAACTGCCCAAGGAATTACCTGGGCAAGCTAACTCTTGCATAGTTTTCCCAACTTCCCGACTCAAGACAATGACCCAATGGACAACATTTCATTTTATCTTCTGAGTGAATAAGATAGAAATCATCAACACACAATCACGTGTGGAACAGAAAATAAATTTCTGACTCGTCGGGATCGAACAGGTCTCAGGTGGAAAGCAAGGGGCGCTACCCATATACAAGTCTAAAAAGTCGGAATGAGCAACTGAATTACCTGGGCAAGCTAACTGCTTGCATACCAGCGAGTTTTCCCCAACTTCCCGACTCGCTGGTATGCAAGCAGTTAGCTTGCCCAGGTAATTCCTTGGGTGCAGTTGCTCTCAGGTTCCGACTTTTTAGTGGGTAGCGCCCTGCTTTCCACCTGAGAGAAATCCCTGAGTCAGAAATTTATTTCTGTTCCACACGTGATTGTGTGTTGATGATCTATCTTATTCACTCAGAAGGGAAATTCGAATGAAATGTTAGTCATTGCTGAGTCGGAAGTGAGAAAATATAAAGCTGTTATTTGCCCAGGTAATTCGCGGGTGCAGTTGCTCTCAGGTTCCGACTTCTTTTACTTGTATGGCCCAGTGGGTGCGCTGCCCTTGCTTTCCACCTGAGAGACTGCTAGTTCGATCCTGACGTGAGTCAGAAATTTATTTCTGTTCCACACGTGATTGTGTGTTGATGATTTCTATCTTATTCACTCCAGAAGGGATAATTCGAATGAAATGTTGTCCATTGGGTCATTGCTGAGTCGGGAAGTTGGGGAAAACTCGCTGGTATGCAAGCAGTTAGCTTGCCCAGGTAATTCCTTGGGTGCAGTTGCTCTCAGGTTCCGACTTCTTTTAGACTTGTATGGCCCAGTGGGTGGCCCTTGCTTTCCACCCTGAGAGACCTGGGTTCGATCCCGACGTGAGTCAGAAATTTATTTCTGTTCCACACGTGATTGTGTGTTGATGATTTCTATCTTATTCACTCAGAAGGGATAATTCGAATGAAATGTTGTCCATTGGGTCATTGCTGAGTCGGGGAAGTTGGGAAAATTCGCTGGTATGCAAGCAGTTAGCTTGCCCAGGTAATTCTTTTAGGTGCAGTTGCTCTCAGGTTCCGACTTCTTTTAGACTTGTATGGCCCAGTGGGTAGCGCCCTTGCTTTCCACCTGAGAGACCTGGGTTCGATCCCGACGTGAGTCAGAAATTTATTTCTGTTCCACACGTGATTGTGTGTTGATGATTTCTATATATATATATATATATATATATATATATATATATATATATATATATATATATATATATATATATATATACAGTATATATGAGAAGGAGCTTGGGATGAGTGGAGATCTGTGGAAGATAAATCACTGTCATACGGCGCTGAAAGCCAGGATGATGATACATTAATAATATTTATTGTTCTTCAGTAATAAAAGAAATATAAAAATTAGTCCATAAAAGCCAAAAAAGAAAAAAATTACGGCAAAAAAAATTCTTAGACCGGCACATGGAAAAAATTGAAACAAAAAGATGAAATTGACTACTTCAGCCACCATAGGCATATGGATGTATAGTCTACAAAACGATCGTCTAAAATTGATCATAGACGTATCTCTGTGTTCACAGAAGCAAAAAGTTTCCAAACTTATTATTGTTCTGTCAGTAACAGATATAGGGGTTTACGTTTTTCATTCCTTTTTCGGGAAAGAAACTACATATGGTATTTTCTTTAAGCTTTCATTTCAATTCCTGTATTTTCATAAAACACTCATTTTAATGCATTACGGTATTCTTATTGACTATGTGATTTCTGTTATTATTATTATTATTATTATTATTATTATTATTATTATTATTATTATTATTATTATTATTATTATTATTATTATTATTCTTTGGTCTATCACAGTCATCCTATTCGACTGGGTGGTTTGTATAGTGTGGGGTTCCGGGTTGCATCCTGCCCCCTTAGGAGTCCATCACTTTTCTCACTATGTGCGCTGTTTCTAGTAGCACACTCTTCTGCATGAGTCCTGGAGCTACTTCGGCTTCTAGTTTTTCCAGATTCCTTTTCAGGAATCTTGGGATCGTGCCTAGTATTCCTACGATTATGGGTCCAAATCCCACTGGCATGTCCCATATCCTTCTTATTTCGATTTTCAGGTCTTGATACTTATCAATTTTTTCTCTTTCTTTCTCATCTACTCTGGTGTCCCATGGTACTGCCACATTATTATTATTATTATTATTATTATTATTATTATTATTATTATTATTATTATTATTATTATTATTATTATTATTATTATTATTATTATTATTATTATTATTATTATTATTATTATTATTATTATTATTATTATTATTATTATTATCAAGCTGGCAACGTTTAGGAATGATAATTTTTTCCAGTAACTTTTACTCTTAATAATAAATAGGAACTGTGGAATTTTATAGCACAGTCAGCTAACTTCACCATACCAGAGAGTCGAATGGGCTCAAAGTTCATCGTTCCGCAAAATTCTGACTTCATTAACTGAGGCTCTTGTGACTTTTAACCTATTTGAATTTTCTGAAGATTTTCTGAAGTTTCTTTCAGCCCAGCTATATTTCCAAAAAAAATGTTCACTTGTAAAACATTATCACATCGGATTTACCATTCTCTAAATCGCAGTATATCCGGATTACCACTTTATGTGATCGGCCTTTCCGGTAGAGATGTAAGGGAAATTAGAGTTAATCCAATAATCCTGTTTTGAAATCATGGGGATTATATTGAGATTCGTAGCCCATTTTGTTCATCAGTGATCTAAGGTTTGAAAAACTAATCATGTATATTTCTGTGGATTCCCTGTTGCTGCATATTTGCATTTGATGCTTCTGTTATCCCTGACTTTTAATTTCCTGTTTTCTACATGCTTGGCCTATCGTTTCGTTTGTGATTAAGTTTTGATCTCTCTCTCTCTCTCTCTCTCTCTCTCTCTCTCTCTCTCTCTCTCTCTCTCTCTCTCTTGTCTCTCTTTATGTCTTCAGGATAAAAGCATTGGTTTTTACTGTCAGGAATAAAAGCATTGGGTTTGGTGTCATATCATTGTCTACATCATTCTATATCTATCTATCTATCTATCTATATATATATATATATGTGTGTGTGTGTGTGTACGCACATATATAAATATATATATATATATATATATATATATATATATATATATATATATATATATATATATATATATATATATATATATATATATATATAAAATTAGTCTGTGCCTTGATGGCATCTAAAGAATTTTTGCCATCCTTCATTTTGTCTCATTGTAAAAAAACATGTCTTAGTTTGGTAATCCTCCTCCTGCATGGGATGATCATGTGTACAGCTCATCCTACAGTTACTCAATTCACCAACTCATCCTATATATCTCCTTTGGAAGAAATTAGCGAACATCGTCTTATTGCTTAACAACACCCCGGCCCCCATTTTCTTACCCCATACTCCCCTACATGTGACACCATCTCTTCTTTATGAGACTTCCTTGATCTTAACTGTTGTTCATGATAACTGCTTCAGTGGCATTATACTTTCCCCTGATTTCAAATCCTTCTTAATGCATACCCACAAAGGCGTATTATGATAATGATGGTGATGATGCCACTCATCCTATCAGCATCCTGAAGGATATAATGAAGACCCTCCTTGTCTTAAAAATGACTCCCTACAGAGGCTCAGTGATATGATGTACCAGTAGATGGACGAAATCACAAATGGCTCTATCACAATTTTTTTTTTTGTGATCTTCCTCACAGGGTGCACAGACAGAGATGGATGCCACTGTCATTTATGGCTACGGTGCTGAAGGCACAGTCGTCAATATCTCCGATAAAAATGTCCTTCTACTCATGAAGGTTGCTCTTAAAACGACGCTCTGTCAAGACTTCAAAAAAGAGAGGAAAAACACCCACCAATTTTCTTCCTTTGGTATCCTTCCTACCATCAGTAACAATAAGTTAAGTATATCTTAGTTTAACCAGACCACTGAGCTGAAAAACAGCTCTCCTAGGGCTAGCTCGAAGGATTAGATTTATTTTACGTGGCTAGGAACCAATTGGTTACCTAGCAACGGGACCTACAGCTCATTGTGCAATCCGAACCACATTATAACGAGAAATGAATTTCTATCACCAGAAATAAATTTCTCTAATTCTTCATTGGCCGGTCAGAGAATCGAACGCGGACCCAGCAGAGTGTCGCCGAGAACGATACCAACCCGCCCAATGAGGAACTCTCAGTAACAATGACGTAGTAACCTGGGTCTCAGTGTAGGTTACCATCGACGGCACTGGTTTCTCTAACAGTAACGTTGAGAAGATCACCCCGTGAGTAGAGAACCGAACTATTACAATGATGAAGGGAAGGGTAAAATATAAGCCAAAGTTTCTTCGGCGCAATGGAGTTTTCTGTTCAGCCACGGACCATGAAACTTGAAGCTGCAGCCCAAAAAAATTTCAACTAACCCCAGCGGTGGGCTGCGTTGTTGGCACCGACAGTGGTGCCAGATGCACGGCTATGGCTAAATTTAACCTTAAATAAAATAAAAACTTATGAGGTTAGAGGGCTGCAATTTGGTATGTTTGATGATTGGAGGGTGGATGATCAACATACCAATTTGCAGCCCTCTGGCCTCAGTAGTTTTTGAGATCTGAGGGAGGACAGGAAATGGTCGGACAGAAAAAGTGAGGACGGACAGACAAAGCCGTCACAATAGTTTTCTTTTACAGAAAACTAAAAAAGGATGATTGTCCTATCAAAGGATGAGATTATTATATAAACCTTTCTAACCCTGAGCGCTCTTTCTGGGGCAGTGATTTGTATAAATACTGTCATGTACTATCAAAACCCGTAGGGGGAGTTGTGCCGTCAGCGCACCTCACGCTGCGCACTGTAGGTATAACTTATGGTTCTTAGCTGCGTCCCTTCGGCCACCAGATGCAACCAATTTCATTCCTTTTTACTGTGCCTCTGATCATATTCTCTTTCTTCCATCTTACTTTCCACCCTCTTCTAACAATTGTCTCATAGCGCCAATGCGATGTTTTCCTCCTTTTACACCTGTAAAACCACTTTCCTCTCAATTTCCTTTACAGCACAGAATGACGCCTCATAGATCCCAGCGCTTGTCCTTTAGCCTAAATTTTATATTCTATTTCATTCCATTACTCCTGAAGAATAGGACCGAACCCTGCAGAGAGAAGCTACAAAGAAACGCCCTCCTATATCAACATAATTGTCAAAATGAGAAATGATGGCCACAACACACTTCAACTACTGGAATGCTAACGACCCTTCTAATGAGAAAACTGTCCAGCCCGCCTGATGCACGGTTGCACCAAGAGGCATTTGTTGGCACCATAGCATCTCTCTGCATCTCTCACGGGAGAACTAAGGCACCATAAAAAAAAGAAGAAGAAGAACTCGCTGAGCCTTACCACTCTGAGAACTCAGTATATCAAAGAGGAAACATTTGATTGACTTACAGTACGAAGAATTATTCATGCTGACCACTTTGAAACACCTCTGGGACTCTCGAAACCTCTCCAAGATCAACACCTATCCGATGATTGGGTGAAGTATAGAGAGAGAGAGAGAGAGAGAGAGAGAGAGAGAGAGAGAGAGAGAGAGAGAGAGAGAGAGAGAGGGAAGAATATTCATATATATCATTTCGACCATGAATATCAACAATCCCCGTTCTACATTAGTATCAATTCTCAGTTGAGAGTAAAACTCTGTAGGTAATAAAATCTCATGTACAATAAACTGGTTTGATATAATATTTAATCGTTCTAAATGCCTGCCGGTACTTGTCTGACTGTATACTAGAGATGAAAAGCTAAAAAGTTTTTCTTTTACCAGCTTAAAAAAATTAAAATGAAAAGAATCTGTTTTATGTAAAAGCTGGTCTCTCTTTCTATCTGTCTGTTCGTCTCTCGCTCTCTGCACACACACACACACACACACACACACACACACACACACACACACACACACATATGTATATATATATATATATATATATATATATATATATATATATATATATATATATATATATATATATATAAAAGTTTATTTATTCATATATTTATATTGATACGTATCCATATGTATGGATATAATTTATACACACACACATAGATATAAATACATATCAATTAATGATGAAATAGCTAACATTCTCTACCCTTTTAACCCGACGCACTTCTGAATTTTTTTACCAGGCCAGGCCAAAGTTTCTCCCTGGAATATTCGCTTTTCCATCAAGACGAGATCAAAGAAGATACTTCTAATAAAACTTTGCGCCTGGTGTTTTTGAATTCACCTAAGGCTTTATACTGAAGTTCGTAAAAAAAAAAAAACTTCCTCATTAAGCGAAGTTTCTTGGATTAGAGGAAATCCAAAAATCTTTCTCTGAAGAGAAGTAGAATGGAATAAAGAATAAAAAGAGGAAACAAGGAATTCATAATGAAGGTGTT
>NC_089797.1:9687894-9710394 GCF_040412425.1 Macrobrachium rosenbergii
ACACTCAAACACATATATATATATGTAATAATATGTGTGTGTGTGTGTAAATAATTGTAATAATCGGAATCCCTCTTACTTTCTCGAATTCTTTCAACCTTGTTGGATACTCATATCACTACACAGCCTAAGATCCAAATGAAAGAACATAAGAAATTTAGACGTCAAAATTTCTTCATTTTTTTCTAATTTCATCTTAGGCCTTTTAGTAAGAAGCGTATCCAACAAGTGTGAAAAATTCTAGAAGTTAAAAGAGCATTTTGGTTATTAAAATTACTCTCGTATTTGGTAAAAAGTGACCAGTCGATTCTACATACATGCATACACATATACATACACACACACACACACACACACACACACACACACACACACACACACACACACATATATATATATATATATATATATATATATATATATATATATATATATATATATATATATATATATATATATATATATATATATTAAAGAAAGATTACGATTGTATGTGCACGTATGCATGTGCTTGACCTCTTTGAGGTCATACTTAAAAATCAAAGGTCAACAAAATTTTAACTATATATTTACATACGTACACGTGCAAATAATACAAAACAGTTGTGTGCTCGCGCGCGTGTGTGTGTGTGTGTGTGTAATGTGTGTGTGTGTGTGTGTGTGTTTGTTTGTGCGCGCGCAAGTGATTTTATTTAAACTCGCTTTCCTGCAGCCAGTGCATCAAATATTATTTAAACACTGTTTATATTTGCTTTACGAATATTCTGTTTATGTTTTTTTGGTCATTTTGCACCAGAAATATCGCTCTATAGTGGTTATCTAACACTTTTGATAATCACAGTAACCGAGAAAATATTGTGGCAAGAAGATTTGTCTACAAAACAGAATTTTAGACCATAATTTATAACTTATTTGGTGTTAGTGTACCCTGATATCATTGTTTTATTACTTAAAGCTCTCACTGTCATTTAAAGAATAAGAGCCATTGCTACTTGAAGGAATCAGAAAAAATATATAAAGTTCTTCTTCTTCTTCTTCTTCTTCTTCTTCTTCTTCTTCTTCTTCTTCTTCTTCTTCTTCTTCTTCTTCTTCTTCTTCTTCTTACTATTATTATTATTATTATTATTATTATTATTATTATTATTATTATTATTATTATTATTATTATTATTATTTAGAAGATGTATCCTACTTATTTGGAACAAGCCCACAGGGGTCATTGACTTGAAATTCAAGCTTCCAAAGATTGTATTCATTTAAAATAAGTAACAGAAGGTAATAGGAAATATAGATAGAAAACATCAATTACTGGAAAAGAAAAAACAAGTTAAAATGATGAATAAATAGATAAAATGTAAATGAAATATAAAATACAAGAATTGTTTTATGGTAGTGATGCATTGCATCTTGGCTCGAACTTCTGAGGTTCCAGTTGCACAGGATTCTCGGGACTAGGGGTTTGGGGTTTGGGGAGGCGGGGGGCGGGGACGTTCTGTGTTGTAATTGACCTTAAAGCAGAATAAAGTCGCATTTTTTCTTTATAAAGGGAATCACGTGACAGGCTGTTCAGTCACTATCGTCGCGATTCGGACGCGCCCGAGCACACAGCCTGCGTTTATCTGAAGACGCTTATGACGAACACAACTATTATTCTATAGTGTCTTGCCAAAGGCTTCCAATTTCCTCGAAGAGTCTCCTGGTCCTTTCATTGGGAACCGACTCAATCATATCTCATTGTTCCGGAAATTCAATCGCCTGGTGCCTGTCTGTGGTTGGCATCAGGCGCTGTGCTTTGAATTCGCCGTTTTCGTTGTGGTGGGAGGCGATGAGTTCTCGTTCGGATTATCATTTGCTTCTGCCTTTAAGAAAAGTTTTTTTTTTTTTTTTTTTTGTAGGTTTAAATTTTTTTTCAGGCACCCTATTCATGTGTAATGTTGCATATGAACTCCATTCGTTTGCTTGGGAATTCTTGGATTTTCAACTTTTATATTTATAAATATTTTTTTCAACATTGATCGTAATTACGTAGAGGTTTTTTTTCATTAATCAAGTATTTTTTTAATCTAAATGTCACATCCATATCTTACGCATCCCTCAAGGAGAAGATTAAACCTGTTATATATATATAATAAAGATAAAGACGCAGGTTATGTAATGTTAGTATATCAATGTCAAAAATAGAAAATGTTATTGCGATTAGCGAAAAAATCATAATGACTGATATAATTCCACAATTCATCTTACTATTTCCATGAAGTTTGGAAATTCATCATAAACTAAATAAAAAAAAATCTCAGTATTTTTTACTAGAAAATAGATTTTTGTCACTTTTATTCTCTGACATTTTATAAAGGTCACTAATGTGTGAGAGAAAAGATAAAAAGTTGCACCCTTTTGTCGTTTTTAAGAATTAAATATGATTTTTTCACGTTCACCTTCATCGGTGTTGTGAGAGAGAAAATAAATTATTTATCTTCGGTCAATGAATCTCATTTAAGTTCGTATTAGTTCTGCTGCAAAATAACCGATTGGAGTAAGAAAAATTATTAAAACATCATTCAATTTGGTTTTTCCATTTTATATTCATTTGGAATGCTACCTCCCTTTATAGATAATGGTTCTTGTTCACATTCTTTGAGTCTAATTCATTAAAAATTTCAGCATTAATATGTGAATACGTTAAAAAACAGCCCATTTCAACAATTTTCCCAAATCTCGTTGTATTAAAAGCATTTTAAGCAGATTCCATGGACTAATGATACTAGCGTTGAAAGAGAAATTAGAGAAAGAATATTTAAAAAAATGTCTTTTACCAATTACAGATGTTTGCTATTACAGCTGGTTCTGTAAGTGGAAGATATTCAAACTAGTTGCAGCATTGCACGAAACAGGAAATAAGGTTTAATTTCGGGAACTGGCAGCAATATCGGTAAATATATATATATGTATATATATATATAGATAGATAGATAGATAGATAGATAGATAGATATAATCATAACAGGAGCCACTGTTCAAACCACATCTACAGGGTAACGAGGGAAATCACAGTAATATGGTGTTCACACTTTTCCAGCCTTGAAAATACGACCGAGAAGTGTTGTGAAACGTCAGCACAATAAATTATATATATATATATATATATATATATATATATATATATATATATATATATATATATATATATATATATATATATATATATATATATATATATATATATATATATATATATATATATGTATATATATATATATATATATATATATATATATATATATATATATATATATATATATTCTATCTATCTATCTATATATGTGTGTGTGTGCGTGTGTGTGGGTGTGGTTTCTTATTCATCCATCTGTTATTATATTCATGAAACGCGTACAGCTGTCGTTATCATTAAAATGAATTCGCTTCCCGACCGATCCCGTTTCCCAATGCTTCAAACTACTACGCTTAGATTCCTTCCATTAGAATCCCGGCTCCCCTCTTTCATAAAGGGGAAAGTGTAAATCATTACGCTTCCACACCCTTAATTTATTATTCCCTTCTATGTCTTCTCTGTGAGTAATTGCGACCATCCCGTATCTTGTTTTATCCGTCATTTGTCTCTTATTAATGTTTAAGTTCCCATACCCCTTTCCCGGAAGGCTACGTGCCTTTTGGTAATTTGATTTAGAATAGCCAATTAAATATGTTATTTGCTGAGTTATGTTACCCCATTAATAAAGTGTTTGAGGACATGTTCGTTATTCTATTTTGTAAGGGTCAACTTCGTTACTCAGACTTCGTTACCATTTAAGTGAGTGTTTCTAATACAATTTGAGTTGAGAGTGGTTGCACTAAATGTTATTTGGGATTGTTTTAATAAACAGAAAGATCTTAGTATATTCACGCTCTTCTAAAACTTTCACATTATATTTCAGGACCGTGCAAAGTTAGCTACAAAATGGTAAGGAAGTTTTTGATAGACATTCTTAACTGAGGGACCCATCCCCTCAAAAAAAAAAAAATACAAGAAAAAATTATAGCAAAGGAAACCCGATCGAAAAAAAGTTTGATCTATTAATATTTTATGATAAACCTTGATCAAAATCCTTACGTGGGAAACTCGCATTACATTGCCCAAGTCAAATTATCAAAAAGAAAATAAAGAATATATAATGATCATTTAACAAATACCAGATATGGCACATCTGCAGAAAGACTCAACTTCTCTTCCCCTTCTTAGCACTGATACGTCCTGACATTTTATCTGCAGTTCCATTATCATTGTTGTGGCTTCTTCAAATGTAACTTCTCTTACAAAGAACTACTGCAATCGTATTTATCACTTTTACTTAACTAATCTGGACCGTAGCTCAAAATCAATGCTGTTTTCTCGTCCACTGCCATAATCATTATTTCAGTATTTTCTTTTTAGTTCCCTGTACAAGGAAACTATTGTGCCGGCTTTGTCTGCCCGTCCGTACTTTTTCTGTCCGTCCTCAGATCTTAAAAACCGGTGACGCTAGAAGGCTGCAAATTGGTATGTTGATCACCCACCTTCCAATCATTTAACATACTAAATTGCAACCCTCTAACCTCAGTAGATTTTATTTTATTTAAGGTTAAATTTAGCCATAATCGTGCTTCTGGCAACGATATAGGATAGGCCAACACCGGGCCGTTGTTAAAGTTTCACGGGCCGCGGCTCATACAGCATTATACCGAGACCACCGAAAGGTAGAGCTATTTTCGGTGGCCTTGATTATGCACCGTAGCGGCTGTACAGATAACTCTATCGCGCCGAAGAAATTTTGGCGGATTTTTTACTCGTTTTGTTATTGTGCCTGTTTTTTCGTTTTGTTTGTCCTTTCCGAGGGAAAATAGATCCAGGAATGCGCCAGAATATATTACAACATTCTGTTCGCTCTCGCGTGAAGGTTTCGTCTCATGGCCACATACTTTGCATACATGTGAATTCACCCAAAATATATTACGACAGTCCTTTTCCTTTCGTAAAAAAGGAGGGAAAGAACCCTAATATTTTTTTGTTTGCTAAAGCTTGGAATATTTTGGAACAGCTTATTAGCATTCCCCGTGTACAATGAATAGTGGAACTTGCTGCACACACTTAGGAGTGAAATATATATATATATATATATATATATATATATATATATATATATATATATATATATATATATATATATATATATATATATATATATATATATATATATATATGTATCTGTGTGTGTATGTGTGTGTGTATGTGTGTGTGTGTGTGTGTAAGAGAGAGAGAGAGAGACAGAACTCAGTAGTTGAATTCGTATGCTAAACGAAAATTATGTCAACAACGATTTCTGTGGTCAATAATATTGCCAGAGAGCAAACTATTTTTGGAAGACCGCTTTGGGGATATTACGTCTGAGCTCAGAGCGCTATGTGAAAAAGGCTTTGTCGCAAATAGCGGTCTGGATTATTTTGTGCTGGCCCAAAAGACCCATGGCACTTGGTGATAAATTCCTAGTCATTATTATACCCTTTTCGTAAAGACTGGCAAGAATTTAGAGTAAAAAGGCAAACTATCTAGTAAATATTTAACTGTTTTCACAAGCACTGTTGTTTTGAAAAACATTTATGTCCTGGAAATAATACAGTCATTGTCAGTCATGGCTAGTAATTCAGAAAATAAAGGTATTTTTCTCTGTTAGGCTGAACACAAAACACAAATTAGCGTACAAATATATATATATATATATATATATATATATATATATATATATATATATATATATATATATATATATATATATATATATATATATATATATATATATATATATATATATATATATATATATATATATATATATATATATATATATATATATATATATATATATATATATATATATATATATATATATATATATATATATATATATATATATATATATATATATATATATATATATATATATATATATATATATAATATATATATATATATATATATATATGTAAAAAATCACAGTAGATGCACGTGACTTCATTGTATAAGCTGAGATCCCACAGGAAAATGACAGGCAGAAGTTCAGTACCAAGCGCTTTCACGTTTATTAAGGCATCTTCTGGGCACAAATGAGACACAGAGGAAAGGAGGGTTGACAATTGACCATTCTTGTCCTTTTTGTTTACTTCGTAACCTTCCTTTCATTTGGGTCTCATTTGTGCCCAGACGATGCGTTAATAAACGTGAAAGCGCTTGGTACTGAACTACTGCCTGTCATTTTCCTGTGGGATTCAGCTATTATATATATATATATATATATATATATATATATATATATATATATATATATATATATATATATATATATATATATATATATATATAATCATTTGCTTTTGGACAGGAAAAATATTCAGCTTTTACTACCGACATTTTAATCAATATAGTGCTTTTTTAATAACAGGCATAATCATCCCGTTTCTGTAGGCTAGAATACTATCTTTCGTTAGTCAATTACTATCTATGATGTGCTTGTATTATTTGGAAAAAATCTAAATAACTATACATGCATCTCCAACATATTGTAGGATTAAAAGTTGCCTTTCATATGTATTTTGAAAATTGAATATTTTCCAGAAAAGTTAATCACTTTCCTTCAATGAAGCTCTCTCTCCCTTTTTTTAGCACTTAACTGATATCAAACAACAATCACCTAAGTGGCTTTCCATCTTGATCTATTCAGTGTAATAAAGAACACACACAAGTTGTCAGTGACAACTGTATAATAGACAGGAGCGTATATAAATAGTTTCCTTACCTTCGTGTATCTGTACAAAAATGTCAGTATTGGTTTATAGCTTAGGACACGAAAGGGCATAAATAACTTCCTTACCTTGAAGTATCTGTACAAAAATGTAAATATTGACTTATAACATTGGTATATCAAAATCTGACCAACCGTAGAAAATATATGCTGGCTAAAGGAAAATGCTCTAATTCCTTAAAAAAAAAAAAAAAAAAAAAAAAAAAAATTCTCCCTCGTGCAAGAATATTTCCCAATATCGATCTATAATGGATCCAACTTCTTCTATTAGTCACCATTAGAGAATTTGACTCCATGACCGATGGCAGCCGATATGGGACAATGAGGAAATCTGAAGCGAGAATCATTGCCAATAACGACCAACCGAAATAGGTATACAATTTCAATGAAAGTGTTATGAGACTAATTTCAGTAAAAATCTAAATCTGTTAATAAGAATAACTTGAAAAATTAGATCACAAAAGATGAGGCAGTCACCTGCATTGTTTAAAAACGCATTTCTGGGGCTCTGTGAATCCATCAAGTACTTTGAGGAGAGAAGCATCCTTCTCCCAAAAATGAAATGAACTACAATACTTTATTTCATGAGCTGTTCAATTATTCATACGAAAATGTTCTTGATATAATGAAGAAGTTGACAGAACACATGCAAGGAAAAGAAAAATATTGTCATTGAGGCAAAGTAACAAAAGAGAGAGAGAGAGAGAGAGAGAGAGAGAGAGAGAGACAGACAGACAGACAGACAGACAGACAGACAGACAGACAGACAGACAGACAGACAGACAGACAGACAGACAGACAGAGCAGGGGGAGGGAGTTGGAGGGAGAGGGAGGAGAACCATACCTTTAAACAAGCAATTCATTATCCTAGGGTCTTAACCAACTGGGGTCTCGCACTTCAGACCAGATTAATTACATTTTTAACCTCGTGCTATTATTAAACTGGCTATGAAAGTCTCACTATTTAAATCTAAAGAAAGGCATTCATATAAGGAAATATAAATTAATCGTAACAATAATGAATACAGAAAAATTAACTTTTTATAAGGACTTCCTTAAATTAAATACAGATAACAAACAATAAAATACCATGAAATTTGAACAACGCTAATTCTCCTTTTAAGTAAATTAACTTGCTACAGTCGGGTTTCACAGAATGAAACAATTGGTTATCTACCTAAAAATGAAAACAGGTTTCTTCATGACTACATTGTGACAAGACTTAAGGTTTCAAAACAGAATGAAGACTTAGTGAAACTAATATAGAAAGATAGCATCGATGTAAAAAAAAATCTTTTGTAGTTTGAGGAATCAAAGTTCAATTTTCTGCAGTTAGAGAAGTCATGATTGAAGTTACAATATACTTGATCTATGGTATATTACCATTTTCTTGATATATTACCATGATGATCATATAAAAATTATCAATTTTCCATGTAATAGTTTGATTACTAATTAGACAAAAGAATTTGTTTTCTTTATTTCTACAGCCGTTAACTCACAGAAAGTAAAAACACACACACACACATTTACATGAAAGACCTTAATCTTTCGGTGTTCCTTCCAGTCTATGAAACAAACTTCAAGACTTCTTACAGAAATTGATCAACGCGACCTCTTCCTGCTCTAAGCTCATATTGTTCTTTCCCAGTATATGTGCTCATTATATTCCAAAACTATCATATATTATATAAATTTTTTGAGTATTTCTAGATGAGGTGCCAAGATGGATAAACACAGTTAACAACTTTTCTCATTACATGTTTTTATATAATGTTTTCGCGTGTTTATCATCTTGCTACTAGAAATTCCCAGACTGTTTGGAAGTCTAGGAATTTCTAGTAGCAAGATGCAAAAAATATAAAAACATGTAATGAAATATAATATATTCCACTTTCGTTTTCACTAAAATTTGTATAGCATATGATCGTTCTGGAATACAATGAAAGAAAGAACAATATGAGCTTAGAGCAGGAAGAGGTCGTGTTGATCAATTTTGTAAGAAATCTTGAAGTTTGTTTCATAGACTGGAAGGAACACCGAAAGATTAAGGTCTTTCATATAAATGTGTGTGTGTTTTCTTTACTTTCTGTGAGTTAACGGCTGTAGAAATAAAAAAACAAATTCTTTTGTCTAATTAGTAATCAAACTATTTCATGGAAAATTGATAATTTTTATATGATCATCATGGTAATATATCAGGAAAATGTTAGATGCCTGACATATGTTCCTCCTGTTAGTACACCGTCCATGTGAAGGTATATGTGTGTGTATGTTTGCCTGTGTGTGGGTTTATGTATATATACGAACATGAAGTAATCATTCAAAATCCCTCCCCAATTGTAGCCAGAAAACTATGCACCTCCTGTCAGTGCCTAAAACTCTTATACATTCACATGAAGGTTTTTATTTCCATCTCTGAAAAAAAAATATTACTGCTCCCCTTTTTATCTATTTAAAACTGTTTCTGTTTTCCATCTACTCATTTCTCTGCACTAACTCGAAATTCGCATTGACGTCCGCTATTCGTAAACCAGACTAAAACGAAATTCGCAAATAGCTCCATCCCCACTTACATAAGAAATCAATATCCCTCAGTCGTTTTTTTTTTATTGCTTAATCTGCCATATATTATTTGATGCGCATCTCTTTTCGAATACAACAGGATACTGAATAGCACTTCAGCTTTAAGGCAATCTCGCCCCGATCCAGGATCTGTGAAACTTCATGGCTCAATGGCTCCGTGTTTGCGAGAAGTCAGTAATGCGGGATAAGTCTCGTGGTTAGGGAAGACGTCTCTCTTTTACTCCACTAAAATATTAAACGAATCTGAGGAGCAGAACGCTTATGAAGACACTTACAAACACATACGTACATACACACACAAACACACACACACACACACACACACACACACACACACACACACATATATATATATATATATATATATATATATATATATATATATATATATATATATATATATATATATATATATATATATATATATATATATATGTATGTATGTATGTATGTATGTGTGTGTATACAGTATATATATAACACTTTTTCCTGAAGAGTATATGCTCATAATCATCCCACTTGCATCGCTACCTTATGAATCTTCTCGTATGTTTACGCACTAAAAGGGAAAGCAATTAGTTTAGCGGCATCATTAAGGTTATTTTACAGGAATATCTTATTATCGGAGTTTTTTCAGATTCTCGAAAGTAAGATTTTGGTGAAATTATACAGATTTATTTCTTCCTTTTATTATTCCGTCCCGACAGCTGCTTCACAACTGTGTGGCATTTTCAGGGGACTATTAGCTTGCAATATTGTTCGTTTGTTGATATAAGGCTGGCCTTATGCCAACATGGTCTTTGGCTCATTTAGCAGCCCTTATATCTTGCTGATGAAATGAATGAGTGTGATGGCCTTGAATGAAATGAAATTTAAGAACAATTAAGATTTCGTAGCTTTTTATTATTGTTATTAACCACAAGGTACCCGTTGATGAAAAAATATTTATATATAGAGGAGAGTACTGACAAGTCGTAGATACCCAGAAAGGCAAAGGAAGGAATTTAGCCGAGGACATAAAGTTTCAAAACTCTACGGGGTTCTCAAGCCGTGTTTCATTTACTCCGGCTGTTTTGCTGTAGCAGATTCATCGATCTTTAGGGGTCGGGGATCGAAGAAACATAACGAAAAGTGCAAAGTTAAAATGAAAAAAGTGAGGTTGACACTCTATCTGAGGGGATGACGTGTGTTTAGCATGTCTCTCGAGGAGAACTGTACACTTAGCGTATTTAATTTCGTGGGTTGCGTTTGCACCTCAAACGAGCACTGTAGACTTTGAGAGTGCAAGTTTGCGTTTTGCTTTTGTATTTCCAGGCTTTCGTACAGCGTTTGTATGTGAGAAAATTGAGGAAATAGTAGGATAGGAAGTAAGAATGAAGATCGTAATTATAAAAACAATTAGACAAGTTCCATAAGGCGTTGAAATTGGAAATTCAAAGTCATTTCCAGCTTCACAGAGAAAAGCAGTATAATCCTGAATGTTTTCCAAAGTAAGAGCTTTATTTTTTTTATCTGGAAACTGTTTCACAGCAGTTGCATGGTATTGGATTATCAATTATCCTTTGTCAAATGTACAGACATCCAGATCTTAATCTGTGTATAATTACTGCTAGTTTCGGTGTAGTTTCTCTGGAGTATTTTGCGGATGAAGATTGCTTGTTTCTCTATACAATTGGCAATTCTTGAACCTTTAAATAAGGGTGCCTATCACTGGCATATTCACGCTGCTGCCACTATACCGAAGCATTGCTTTTTAATAGATAATGATGGTCTTTATTGCACTGTATTGCAGGCTGCATTTGCAAGGGCGTCTGTGGATGGAAGAGCCCTTAACTTAATTAGAGGAGGGAATTCTTTAGGAAGAGAGACTAGAGTGGGGAAAGGATGGGGTCTGAGGGGGGAGGTGGACGAGAGTCGAGTTGAGAAAGGAGGGATAAAGGAGTAGGAGGATAAGGAGTGGGGAGCAGGTGGGGGGGAGAGGAGGAGGAGGAGGATAGGATAATTAATAAGGTGATGTCCTGTCTATGTTTTGCTCTTTTTCGGTGGTGGCTGGCGGCCTTCTATAGGAGAAAGTATTTTCCTTCTTTTAACGGGTTATGGTTTCTCACGAACTCTTTAAACTATCTGAGATAAACCAATTTAACAACTGTATGAATGATGAGTGTTTTGAGTCAACAACTGAAGACGTAACGTAACCACTGAACAAGGGGCTGTGATGGTTCTTACTCTATGGATTTATATCCGTTTTTGTTTCATCGTTAGATTCATGAACAAATGGATAGAATTGTAAAACTGTATGCATATAGTTCAGTAAATATAAAATGACAATGCTAAAATGCATAGTATTTATATACTAAATCTTGTAAGTCCATATTTAAAAACAACTTACGAAAAATCCAGTACGAAGACGGCTCATTTATCTAAGCAAATGTACTTATAAATAAACATAAAATACAAGCATAAAATACAAATGTCTGCTTATATATGTATAAAATTATATAGGCGTCCAATATATCAAACGTGAAGCCATTTACAGGAATGTCAGCTGGTCTTGAACCAAAGAGGCCATACAGCATTTTTTAAATGACCTTTACGATAAGCCATCTCTGTAAGGGGTGACAGAAGACAGTAGGTCAGATAGGTCATACACGTAGAGATCACCTATGACCACTATTTGGTAGCCGAAGCTGTGAGCACCAGACTTTAAGTAATCAGTAAGAGTCTGTCACAAACCCACACCCCCTCCCCACCCCCACCCCAGGGGGGAAAAGGAATAAGCGAGCAAACAGGAAACAACAGACAGCGCGCCCTCAAACGCCGGACACACCGCTCCTCTCTAGGGAGAAGTGAGCTCCCAAGGAAGGCCAGGCAACATTATTTATTGAGTCCCTGAGGCCTCTCCCAACACAAGGCACGCGCAGCGACTAGTAGCTGACATCGGAATATATACCATTACATATATTATGTACACGGGCTCACACATACACACACACACATAAATACATAAATAAATAAATAAATAAATAAATAAATAAATAAATAAATAAATAAATAAATAAATAAATAAATAAATACATAAATAAATAAATATATATATATATATATATAGATATATATATATATATATATATATATATATATATATATATATATATATATATATATATATATATATATATATATATATATATATATATATATATATATATATATATATATATATATATATATATATATATATGTATATATATATATAAGTGGTTCTCAAACTACTGTGAGATTTTTGCGTGGTGGTCTCTTTACAAGTTTTAGAATGTTCGGCGGGTTCTTTTTAAATTAATTACAGTTAACATTACAAAATATACTGTGCGGCTACTGAAACAACACATTTTTATCAAACGATTATATATTCAGAAAATGGTAACATTAAGGTACTAAAAACAAAACTATTTTTTGGAAACCAGATTACATATTAAAAAAAGTGGAAACCTTAATCTATTGAAACAACAACTTTTTTTATTTGACAATCAATGAATTAATAAGAAAATTCAACCTTAATGGAACAAAAACTTTTTTTGGTCAAAACATATATAATCAGAAAATGGCAACCTTAGTTATCAAATGTACGTTCAATGGGATGGTTGCATTTGCTCTGCCTGAACCAATTCTTCTAGATTTGGCTTTGTTTTGTCCAGTGCAACTCTCATATCATTTGTTGCTTCTGACCTATTTCGGGATTTTGTTTTGATGGCAAATAGTGTGGAAAACGCTGACTCGCACTCATAGGTGGTGGTTGCAAATGGATTCAGCACTTTTAGAGCCATCTTTGCAGCGCAGGGATATAGGACTGTGCCATTTCAATCCAAGAATCACTACAGCACATTTCACTGAAAATATGTTTTGCACCTGCATCATTAATCAATTCAATAAATTGTTGTTGTATTGAATAACCCTCCAAAGGCAGATCATTAATGACGAGTACAAATGGGTTCTTGATAAACTGATAATATTTTTCAAAATTTTGTAGGTTAGGAAAATAATGAGTTATTTCTCCACTAAGAAGTGATACATGTTGTTTCATCGACCCAGTGATATCGTCTTCAACGTTAAGCTCATTCTCATCAATATATGTATTTAATTGTGGAAATGGCGTAAAATTATTCCTCTCTAGCTTAGAGTGCCATAGTTCGAGTTTCATTTTGAAAGCAGTCATTTTTTCATGGCAATGGAGCACTTTGATCCCTTTTTCTTGCAGTGACAAATTGAGGGAATTCATGGATTCAAATATGTCTACCAAAAATGACAGGCATATAAGAAACGGACATCAGAAAATTTTGCGTGATGTCTGGCTTAGTGTCTACAAAAAATTTCTGCATTTCTTCACGTAGTACGAAAACTCTCTTCAATACTTTCCCTTTGGAAAGCACCTTATGTGTGAATGCAATAAGAGTGTTCCAAATTCGGAATCACTTTCTTTGCATAATGCAGAAAACAAACGAGAGTTAAGTGGGTTCGCTTTAATGAAGTTAACCTCTTTAATCACTTCACCGAGAACATTGTTCACCTCATCAGGCATGGTTCTCATTACTAATGCTTGGCGGTGAATGGTGCAGTGTTTACCAATAATATCTGGCGATTTTTGCTTACCCAAAGTTTGAAAACAGAACGACAACCAAGCATTGCTGGAGCTCCGTCAGTACACACGCCAACGACATGTTCCCATTTGATACCTTGTGTCTCAAAAAAACTGTCCACTTTGTTAAATGTTTCCTTTGTAGTTGTTATGGAGCTGAGAGTTTCACAAAACAAAAATTCGTCTTCCAGGTGCTTGTCATATACATATCTTACGTAGATGCAAAGTTGGGCTAAGTTGGAAATATCCGTCGTTTCATCGAGCTGGAGTGCAAAAGAAGTTGAAAATCGAATTCTGAATCTTGAAGATCACCTGTGACAGTATGTTATCAGACATCTCCGCCATACGCCTCCTTACAGTATCATTTGACAGGGAGACATGCTTCAGCTTATCGAGTTCAGAACTTCCAAACACATTCGATATGATATCTTTGCAGCAAGGTAATATTAGATGTTCTCCGATGCTGTGGGGTTTTTTTGGCAACAGTTATTTCCCTTGAAACCTCATGGGAGGCCATTAAACCAGACTTATTGTTCTGTGAAAACAAACCTGGATTTGTGCAATTGTTCGGCTTTGCGTCTGAAGAAGTCGATATCTTTGTTTATTGAACTGGGATGTATCGTTTCCAAGTGTCCCTTTAACTTGCTGGGCTTTAGAGAAGCAGATACCAACACCTCAGAACACAAAACACACTGGTTTCTCTTCCCCTCTACATATTATTAGAGTAAAACCTAATTTCAAATATGAATCATGATATCTCATCTTTTTTTGAGTCATTATAAATCTGAAAAAGAGGAATAATAAACGTGTAACAATGAAATAGTAATTAACAATTCTTAACAGTGTATGCCAGCGGTGGTAGTCTACAGTGGCAAGCTCCCACCACCGATAGTGAAAATATATAGGCAGAGTTAAGAAAACACCACTTCACTTGGCAACATGCGTCAGTACACTGACTCTTTAGGACTTGTATGGGAATGCCATTCTAAATTTTCATTTTGTTTTATTTATATCTTATTTCCTACTCTATGCTAGTAATTGTTCGTGACACACACACACACACGTACAATAACATTATATGATTTATAAGGAGAGGAAGGGGAGTTAGGGAAGCAAATTTGGTTGCTTTGAATTGCACATGGAAAGACAGTACCTGTCTGGGTCATGTTGCATAAAACTCACTCAGCCGACAGGTAGTCAGTAGTGCACAATGTTCAGTGTTTTTTTCTTTCAACATTTTATTCTCTCATAAGAAAACTAGTGAGATACATAATGTAGTAAAGAATAAAGCTTTTTTTTGTATTTTGACAGTATTCCACAAGCAAAAGAACATTTGGTAGCATATACATAATGCCAAACTGTATGGCGAGAGTAATCCTAATTATAGCCTACGTGTGGGGATGATATAGCGATAGGATTTGGTGACCTCTTCACGGTCCCCCTGAGACGCCTTTGCGGTCCCCCAGAGGACCATGGACCCCAGTTTGAGAACCACTGATATATATATATATATAAATATATATATATATATATATATATATATATATATATATATATATATATATATATATATATATATATATATGCATATATACATACAGTATATATACATATATATTTACACACATATATATATACATATATGCATGTGTATGTATATGCGTGTGCATTTGTGAGTGCGCGCATGCTCATGACATATATAAAGGCATATATGCAGATCAGCTACTGTTCAGCTTTCATCAAATATGATTAAAGCTGAGCACTTACCCAAATCCACTTTCACCCTGTCCATGAGGGACCCTGGGATTATTCGCTCTCTAAATTTGAGAACTGTCCGAGTTGAATTGGCTTAATAAATAACCCCCATATAACACTTTAGTTTTTAAACAAGAGTTCATTTCCGTTTTGGAATCTAACATTCCTGGTTTATATAAACGGAAGCTTTTTTGCTTGATTGAACTTGAAACAAGTTACTGAAAGAAATTAACAATGCTAGTTATCTGGGCACCATACATTAATGTTAAGTCAACAGTTCGAATTTAAGAAACACTACTTATGTTGACCATCGGTCTCTTAAGGAAATCTAAGCCGTCATGAAGATACTCAATTACATCTCAAAGAGAATTTTCCATATACATTATTCAATCAGATTTCAGATATATATATATATATATATATATATAAATATATATATATATAGATATAGATATAGATATAGATATAGATATAGATATAGATATAGATATAGATATATATATATATATATATATATATATATATATATATATATATATATATATATATATATATATATATATAATAACGAGTCTTCAATAGAATTAATAGAAAATAGTTACCTTTTGTGCATCAGCTATACCAACATAGATTTCTCCATAACAACAAGTAAAAATCTCCATAGGGGGACAGTGCCGTCAGTGCACCTCATGCGGTGCAATGTAGGCATTTCCTAAGGACCTTTGCAGTGTCCCTTAGGCCCCTAGCTGCAACCACTTGCATTCCTTTTACTGTTCCTCCAATCGTATTCTCTCTCTTCCGTCTTACTTTCCACCGTTTCCTGCGAGGTTTTCCCTCTGTTGCACCTTTTAAAACTTTTATTCTCAATCTCCCTTTCAGGACTGAATAACCTCATAGGTCACATCGCTTGGCCTTTGGTCTAAATTTTATATTTCATTTCATTTCAACAAGGTTAAATACCTCAAAGAAGGTTTAGCAGATCTGAATTCCTACAAAGTAAGTCATTATATAGAATTAAGATATTCAAGTGAGTGACTGGACTATAATATATTAAAATCCCTGTGGATCCTGTGAGGAGTCAGTTCAATGTTAATGCTTATCTTATTTACGCATTGAGACCCACTGGAGGCGGAGAATGATTTAAGTCAAAGCAAATTCATGGTATGTCTGAGAATAGAAGGTTAAAGCAGTATTCTGCTTTGGTGGTACCTCACTCTAATTCTCTGGCATGAGAGAACTGAAAAGGAGAACAGTGGTGAGACATAATCCTACGGGGATGTGGGAAAGGATGTGAGGATGAAGTATTCATTATCAAGCAGGACAAGCGCTGGGACCTACCAGGTCATTCAGCGCTGGAAGGGTGAAAAGGTTTTAAAGGTGTAACAGGAAGGAAAACCTCGCAGTTGCATCATGAAACAATTATTAGGAGATAGTGGAAAGTCATATGGAAGAAAGAGAATATGAACGAAAGTGTAGTAAAAGCAATGAAAGGGGTTGCATCTAGGGGGTCAAAGGGACGTAGCAAAGAGTCTTGAGTAATGCCTGCAGTGCGCCACGCGAAGCGCACTGACGGTACTACCCATCTATGGAGAGCAGTCATACGAGAAGTTTTAAAATGCGTGTGACAGAATCGATTACTTAGCAATATGGAAGAGGTTTAAGATGTTTTCTATAGACGATATGTTACCGTTAGTATTTAACAACTTTTATAGTGGCAGAGAGCCATAGACTTTTCAAACAAGATTCCAAATCCGTACTTTGATTCAGGGCACAACATAAACACACACACATAGATGTATGTGAGTGTGTGTGTATATATATATATATGTGTGTGTGTGTGTGTTCGCGTCTGTGTGTCTGCGTGTGTATGTGCATGCATGCGTGCGTGTGTGTGTGTGAGTATATTGGTGCTATAAGTCAGTGTACGGCTTTGGAAGCTTGTTTGAAAAGGCTGCTGTTCTCTTTCACTACAAAGCCTTAACCACTAACAATAGCTTATAGCTTAAAGAAAACATCCTTAACATAAATATCTTTAACCAATAACAACAACGTATCGTCTATATAAAGCATCTTAACTTCAATACAGCAAAATGTTTAATTCAAACCCTTTTTTCCTATATATATGTATATATATATATATATATATATATATATATATATATATATATATATATATATATATATATATATATATATATATTATACTATCTATCTATATATATACACATACATATATATACATATATACACATACATATATATATATATATATATATATATATATATATATATATATATATATATATATATATATGAATGTCTTTTCTGTAATACTACAGTGTAATATGAATATAAGAAGGCCCATAAAACACTATTTAAACGTTGAAACCATATATTTCGGGCACTAGCTTCTGTGCCCCTGTTCACTGGTAGAATATGGACAGGTGGAAAGTTACAATGGTATATATACAAAAACATAAAGGTGTGGCCCTAGGCCTCCGATGCTATGGAGGTGGCGTTTCTTAAGGAGGGAGAATGGCCAAATTCCTGGTGGTTTTTGGCCTCATTAGCTCCCGTTTGGCGATGGATCTGGCGGTCGCGTTTCCTGGGTCATCTTCTTCATGAGGGGTTTGAGGATTAAGGTGTCGATGTCATCCGATTTCCAATGTCCTCCTGACAGGTTCATATTGTTGGTTTGATTGATGATAGCAGATTCCAGCATCCTTCTTTTGTACTGACAACTACTTTTGAAAACCAACTCCGCCCCACTCCAGTTAATGGCATGCCCTGTATTTCTGATATGTAGGAAAATTCCCGAACTCTCGAAGCGTAACGTACTGATCTTTTGTGCTCTGTTATTCTTTGCGAGAGCGATCTACCTGTCTCGCCTACGTAGATGTCCTGACAATTACTACACGGTAACTCCGGCTTCTTCCCTTTTGTTATTTAAGTAAAGCGAACTCCCGATGGATTTGGGATAATGGGCTTCTTCCTGAGTTTTTCGGAAGCCTTTTGGATGTTTTAAGTATACTTTATTTTGTTGTTGAAATCTATTTGAACTCCCGATGGTATATTTTATTTGGGATAATGGAAAATGAAAGGTTATTAGGCCTGAGTTTTTCGGGAGGTCGTAAGCAAGAAATTGCTCGGAAGCCTTTTGGATGTTTTCATCGTACGGAAGCTTTATTTTGTTGTTGAAATCTATTTGTCTGTTGTGAGTGGGGCCTTTATAGTATATTTTATTCGCTTTGTTAATAGCCCTCTCGATAATGTGTAGTGGATATAGCAGTTGCGTTAGGTGTTGGCAGATCGTGTTAAATTCTTTATCAGGTACTTATTTGAACATATCCTAAGTCCTCTGAGGAATAAGTTGCACCCTACCATGATTTTACGGAGACGTCGTGGTAGCTTAAGAAATGAATGTAGGAGACAGCGAAGGTGGGTTTTCTATATACAGCAGACGTCCACGACGTCTCCGTAAAAATCATGGTAGGGTGCAACTTATTCCTCAGAGGACTTAGGATATGTTCAAATGAGTACCTGGATAAAGAATTTAACACGATCCGCCAACACCTAACGCAACTGCTATATCCACCACACATTATCGAGAGGGCTATTAACCCTTTGATTTCGGTTGTAACGTATACGACGCATTTAATAAACTGGCCCGGAACACTGTTGTGTCGTATACGAGCACCGGTAATTTCCTTTTATGTGAAGGACTGATGATTGAAATACTGGCCTCTTTTTCTTGATATGGTAACAGTCTGTCAGTTGCCATACGGTGAATTCATATAAATTCACGTGTTTCCCTAAAATTCATTAGTCTTCATCAAGATGTCACAGGAGGAGGGGTCAAGGGTACGACATCCTCGAGTTGACCGCCGGCAGATCGAGAGAAGAGCTCTCGACGAGGATAACTATTTTATAGACCTTCTCGACTCATTTTCTGGATATGAAAATGAATCGGATTTAGAAGGAAATGAAATGGATAATTATGGTCCTGGTACAAGAGACAGTGATGAAATATCAACCGACAGTGAAAATGACGAAAATCTGCCACCTACAAATGAAAGCCAAGGTGTCAAAAGAAGGCGGAGACAGCGAAGTGACCCAGGTGATGAGTGGGAGTGGGCTGCCAGCAATTTCCAGCCCAGAGATTTCATATTTGACAGCAGTGGCAGTGGCATTACGTCGAAATGTAATGTGAATGAAAATTCAAAGGAAGTAGACTATTTTTTTGAATTTTTCGACAACGAATTTATGGGGCTGATTGCTGAAGAGACAAACCGTTATCAGAGATTCCTTGTTGATACGCTAGGAGATGCAGTGCCAAAGTATTTGCGAAATTTTGCTCAGGTTACTGTGGAGGAAATGATACGGTTCCTTTGTGTGATTATGATCATGTCGCATATAAGTAGATTACTGGACTATGCTTGAGACATTCGAGACAAAAGGAGTGAGAAGGCTGATGGCAAGGGACAGATTTCTTCAGATTCTACGGGTTCTACATTTCGTTGATAATTCACAGGAAACAAGCCCAGATAACAAACTAAAAAAATTAAACCCGTGCTCGACAGTGTGCGTAGAAAATTCAAGAAAAATTTCAACCTTTCCAGGATTTATGCATAGATGAAAGTTTAATGTTATGGAAGGGAAGGCTAAGTTTCAAGCAGTACATTCCATATACAAGAAGTCGATTTGGAGCGAAAATATTTGAACTTTGTGATGCCAAAACGGATTATATTGTCGATTTTATAATCTATACTGGAAAAGATACAGAGATATTGGTAGATGAGGATCTAGGGGTATCTGGTTCTGTGGTAAAAATATTTATGGCCTCGCATCTCAGGAAACATCACATCCTGTATTTCGATAATTGGTATTGCAGCCCAAAACTGCTCAAGTATTTGGGCGACAACGAAACAGGAGCATGTGGAACAGTCCGGAAAAATAGGAAATTTACGCCTAAATTTCCTGATGTGAACAAATCTGAGATTTCGTCTCAAAACTGCAATGGAATATTAGGTTTAAAATGGCAGGATAACAGGACAGTGTATATGTTATCTTCAGTACATGAAAATATAATGGTAGACTGTGAAAAAGGTGTCGACCAGGGGAATTTGTGCAAAAACCTGCATGCGTTGTTGACTATAATAAGAAAATGCGGATTGTGGACAAGAACGACATGCTTATTAGTTCTGTGAAGTGTATCCGTAAAACCACGAGATGGTACATAAAACTATTTTTCCGTCTGCTTGATATGATACTAGTAAACTGTCATCACTTGCATGGATTTGTTACTGGCAAGAAAGGGTCATATTTACAGTTTTCTAAGTCAGTCGTTCTGCAGTTGATTGAAAGGTACCCTCCAGCACCTAACAAGATAATTACCCGCACCGTAATAACGCAGCCAAGGCGGCTAACAGAAAGACACTTTCCTGATCCAGTTCCCTCAACAGAAAAACAACTGCGACCTAGACTAAGATGTCGTGTGTGCTCGCATACATCCCGTAGGCCCAAGAAAGGCCAGCAGACATATTTCATGTGTAAAGACTGCAATGTAGGACTATGTGTCGCTCCTTGTTTCAGAGAATACCACACACTTCTGAATTACTAGAATTCTGTCGTAAAAGTTTTGTCAAGATTATTATGTTCAGCTTATTAAATATTCAGATTCATAACCATTTGTTATTCACATTGTTTGATTTCATTCAACGTATGTCATAAAAGCTTCTTCCAATCATATTGAGTCTTATGTGTTTATACATTTTCTGATTTTGTTTTTATCTACAGCAAAAGATTTTTGTAAAATAAATGTTGAAATTCATCCGTATTATAATTTTCTTCATCAAATTATGGCTTTAGTCTTTAGAGAGAGAGAGAGAGAGAGAGAGAGAGAGAGAGAGAGAGAGAGAGAGAGAGAGAGAGAGAGAGAGTAAATTACTATTTTGCGTTTAATGTTCCTTTTCTGTCCTTTGAAGACTGGATATCATAAAATATAAAATGAGTCGCATGTAATGTAAATCTGATAATCATGGTATTGATGATTTATGAGATATGAGAATAATAATAACAATATAATAACCGTTACCATGAGATTAATGAATATAGACAATGTTGTTGTTTATTATTATTATTATTATTATTATTATTATTATTATTATTATTATTATTATTATTATTATTCAGAAGATGAACCCTATCCATATGAAACAAGCCCACAGGGTAACTAACTTGAAATTCAAGCATCCTAAGAAAATGGTGTTCATTCAGTGAAATAACAGAAGGTGGTAGGAAATACAGAAAGAGGAGATCAGTTATTAGAAAACAGATGTACTAACAATAAATAAATAAAAATGTAAACAAAGTATTAAATACAAGATGTATTGCATAAGGGTAGTAATGCATTACATTCACTTGAACTTTTGAAGTTCCGTTTGCAACACATCCTCAGTAAAGAGGCTGTTCCACAGTTGTAAGGCGTGAGGAATAAAGGTCCCCTGGAACTGAAAAGTTCGAAGGCGAGGTACATTTACTGCACATTGATGCTGCTGTTCAGCGAATCTGGTTGCTCTCTCAGCAGCAACAGGGGATCAGGGATCAACTGAGAATGTGAAAGATATGTCAAAATACAACTTATGAAAAAGTGACAAACAAGAGACCATCCGTCTATGGTCCAAGGCATAGCTGCCA
>NC_089797.1:9712894-9727894 GCF_040412425.1 Macrobrachium rosenbergii
TTTGACAGAAATGACCTGCTTTGTTTTCAGCTCGCTGTACCTTCCACTTTGTCGAATTTGGTGGGCGTGACCGTTGGAATAATTGCTTGTTTCACTGACAATTGCCGATTTTGGAATATTCCTTTATTACTGGCAGCTAATATGATTTTACTTTTTCCCTGACTTTTGACCGCCATCATCAACCAAACAATGAATTTGAACCTGTCACAAGGACAAGGGATAATCCCAGGCCCTATTCCCAAGGTAGTATTCCAGCGTTCAGGCCCACCAAACTGGGGTCAGAAACAACAACCGGTCATTTTCATCAAAAAGATTCCGACATCTCACGTACCACCTACGTCGTCTGTCACACCTGCATGTGCCATGGAAATGCGATTCTCACTAACAAAAGTCCATATTAACTAGTGATCAAAATATATTGTTGTGTTGTCAGCGTTGTCATGGATTCATATAAATATATATATATATATATATATATATATATATATATATATATATATATATATATATATATATATATATATATATATATATATATATATATATATATATATATATATATATATATATATATATATATATAATATAATTTTCTATCTTTGATATTTTTCTTTATTGAGACATTTTGCTACTGCTCCATTACTTTCACTTATAAGAAAAGTGATTAGCAACGAAGGAACAAATAAAAGAAGAGATGGGTCGAGCATTATTGGTGAGGTTTCCTTTAGGCTATGAATAATCTGGGTAGGGTGAGTACTTATATTGCCCCCTGCAATACCATTTGTGGGGACAATGACTAATCCTTTATAGACTAAGGGCTGTTTCTTTTTGCCCGCACGTGGCTGAATGCGGAAATTTTAGACTACAGAAAATTGTTAGGGTGTCTAATAGTCTTTTTTCAATTACCTACATCCTTGGGCCAAAAATAACAAAAGAATTCCCCACTTGTAGACTGCAAATATATAACCTATAGAATAATCTTTACAGGTAAAAGGAGAGGCTCAAGGTAAACAATTATACGTCTCCTTTTATCTTTTTAACCTGAATTTATATAAATTATTTACTTTATATGGCACACAAAGATAGTATCATTTTTCTCAGTGTAGATTTATTATTTGGCAGCAGCTGTACTAACCAAGAAAAATAAATACCTGCCATTCTTACCGTTTATATGGTCTCTCTCTCTCTCTCTCTCTCTCTCTCTCTCTCTCTCTCTCTCTCTCTCTCTCTCTCTCTCTCTCTCTCTCGCATAAACACTTTCCTGGTAAAACGGCATTCCCAGTATTATAGAAGTGTCGGAGATTTTTTTTCTGAATAGCAGTCTTAAAATAATAGTGTAACACAGATAATGAACATCTAAAAATATGTATTCTACTTGAATAGATAAAATTCCTATCTATTTGCAAGAATGTATAATAAGATATTAGAAGTTATTCCATATTCCTGAAATATAAAATACGAATGACATAAACTAGTAAATATATTAAATCACCCACAGTCCACATAATTTTATAAGTCTATGCGTATGCCTGAATGGTAAAACCAAAGTAGGACCAATGCCAACGCTAGTCTCTTATACAAGAGCTCAGACAGTGTTGATAAATCTGAATTTCTAGATTGCGTATCCCTTGTCAGCTGGGTGCTTGATCATTGCTAAAAATATTACCCAGAAATGTGGTTAATATTGCAACCAATATTGTGATTGTGTCTACTTACTCTCCAATGTTATTGATGTACAATTAGAAGGAATAAATCATAGGTAAAAATTTTTATTCTCTCTCTCTCTCTCTCTCTCTCTCTCTCTCTCTCTCTCTCTCTCTCTCTCTCTCTCTCTCTCTCTCTCTCTCTCATTTTTTTTTTTGCCCAGCTAGTGGAATAGTAAGCGGAACCATAAAAATGATGAACATTCTTTATGATTGGAATATACAAATAATTTTTAACTATAATACACAACTGTGATGTAGCTGTCCTTTACGGATTCAAACAGAATTAGAGAAAATGAAAAAAAAAGAAGACTGTCATCCTCAATCAGTGCAGTGCTTATACCTCTGGCAACACTAAACCCCGATATATAGTACTTATCCTATGTTTATTTATTTGTGTTGTTACATTAATTGCATAATATCTGTATCACGGATCGCTACTATCACAATATTATCATTTAAATAAAACAGGTTAATTTGCAACAAAACAACAAATACAAACGCTATTACAATGATTGTTTACGATTTCGTGCGTCTGGTAGCATGCTACGGGTGACTACCGTCTGAAAACCCTCCGGATTGTGGTAAGTGTGAGGTCTCATCTCGGCCGTAATCAAAGGGCTAATGAAAATGAAAATAATTAATAATTTCCCATATTTTGGTAATCATAGAATCAACTAAAAACGATTATTAAATAAAATTATCTAAAAATGAAAAAAGTCCCGTAGGGTGGGTCTGCCCAGACCCAACTTGCACCAGATAGGGTTAAGAGACTGGCCAGTCTTGGAGGCCTTTGGGCCTCATCCTTGAAGTTCTTGGGCCCTCTCCAGGCCTGCTTCCCCAGCCTGGCAGGATACCTGCCTTCCTCCGAGGAAGCAGCCTCTGGGTCAGACCCTTCCCTTCAAGGCTGCCCTCAAGAGACTGGCCAGCCTTGGAGGACTTTGGGTCTCATCCTTGAAGTTCTTGGGCCCTCTCCAGGCCTGCTTCCCCAGCCTGGCAGGATACCTGCCTTCCTCCGAGGAAGCAGCCTCTGGTCGGACCCTTCCCTTCAAGGCTGCCCTCAAGAGACTGGCCAGCCTTGGAGGACTTTGGGTCTCATCCTTGAAGTTCTTGGGCCCTCTCCAGGCCTGCTTCCCCAGCCTGGCAGGATACCTGCCTTCCTCCGAGAAGCAGCCTCTGGGTCGGACCCTTCCCTTCAAGGCTGCCCTCAGAGACTGGCCAGCCTTGGAGGACTTTGAGGACTTTCTCATCCTTGAAGTTCTTGGCACCTCTCCAGGCCTGCTTCCCCAGCCTGGCAGGATACCTGCCTTCCTCCGAGGAAGCAGCCTCTGGGTCAGACCCTTCCCTTCAAGGCTGCCCTTAAGAGACTGGCCATCCTTGGAGGACTTTGGGCCTCATCCTTGAAGTTCTTGGGCCCTCTCCAGGCCTGCTTCCCCAGCCTGGCAGGATACCTGCCTTCCTCCGAGGAAGCAGCCTCTGGGTCGGACCCATCCCTTCAAGGCTGCCCACCCATCCCTTCAAGGCTGCCCTCAAGAGACTGGCCAGCCTTGGAGGACTTTGGGTCTCATCCTTGAAGTTCTTGGGCCCTCTCCAGGCCCGCTTCCCCAGCCTGGCAGGATACCTGCCTTCCTCCGAGGAAGCAACCTCTGGGTCAGACCCTTCCCTTCAAGGCTGTCCTTAAGAGACTGGCCAGCCTAGGAGGACTTTGGGCCTCATCCTTGAAGTTCTTGGACCCTCTCCAGGCCTGCTTCCCCAGCCTGGCAGGATACCTGCCTTCCTCCGAGGAAGCAGCCTCTGGGTCGGACCCTTCCCTTCAAGGCTGCCCTCAAGAGACTGGCCATCCTTGGAGGACTTTGGGTCTCATCCTTGAAGTTCTTGGGCCCTCTCCAGGCCCGCTTCCCCAGCCTGGCAGGATACCTGCCTTCCTCTGAGGAAGCAGCCTCTGGGTCAGACCCTTCCCTTCAAGGCTGCCCTTAAGAGACTGGCCATCCTTGGAGGACTTTGGTCCTCATCCTTGAAGTTCTTGGGCCCTCTCCAGGCCTGCTTCCCCAGCCTGGCAGGATACCTGCCTTCCTCCGAGGAAGCAGCCTCTGGGTCGGACCCTTCCCTTCAAGGCTGCCCTCAAGAGGCTGGCCATCCTTGGAGGACTTTGGGACTCATCCTTGAAGTTCTTGGGCCCTCTCCAGGCCTGCTTCCCCAGCCTGGCAGGATACCTGCCTTCCTCCGAGGAAGTAGCCTCTGGGTCAGACCCTTCCCTTCAAGGCTGCCCCTAAGAGACTGGCCATCCTTGGAGGACTTTGGGCCTCATCCTTGAAGTTCTTGGGCCCTCTCCAGGCCTGCTTCCCCAGCCTGGCAGGATACCTGCCTTCTTCCGAGGAAGCAGCCTCTGGGTCGGACCCTTCCCTTCAAGGCTGCCCTCAAGAGACTGGCCATCCTTGGAGGACTTTGGGCCTCATCCTTGAAGTTCTTGGGCCCTCTCCAGGCCTGCTTCCCCAGCCTGGCAGGATACCTGCCTTCCTCCGAGGAAGCAGCCTCTGGGTCAGACCCTTCCCTTCAAGGCTGCCCTCAAGAGACTGGCCAGCCTAGGAGGACTTTGGGCCTCATCCTTGAAGTTCTTGGACCCTCTCCAGGCCTGCTTCCCCAGCCTGGCAGGATACCTGCCTTCCTCCGAGGAAGCAGCCTCTGGGTCGGACCTTTGGGTCTCATCCTTGAAGTTCTTGGGCCCTCTCCAGGCCCGCTTCCCCAGCCTGGCAGGATACCTGCCTTCCTCTGAGGAAGCAGCCTCTGGGTCAGACCCTTCCCTTCAAGGCTGCCCTCAAGAGACTGGCCATCCTTGGAGGACTTTGGTCCTCATCCTTGAAGTTCTTGGGCCCTCTCCAGGCCTGCTTCCCCAGCCTGGCAGGATACCTGCCTTCCTCCGAGGAAGCAGCCTCTGGGTCGGACCCTTCCCTTCAAGGCTGCCCTCAAGAGACTGGCCATCCTTGGAGGACTTTGGGTCTCATCCTTGAAGTTCTTGGGCCCTCTCCAGGCCCGCTTCCCCAGCCTGGCAGGATACCTGCCTTCCTCCGAGGAAGCAGCCTCTGGGTCAGACCCTTTCCTTCAAGGCTGCCCTTAAGAGACTGGCCATCCTTGGAGGACTTTGGGCCTCATCCTTGAAGTTCTTGGGCCCTCTCCAGGCCTGCTTCCCCAGCCTGGCAGGATACCTGCCTTCTTCCGAGAAGCAGCCTCTGGGTCGGACCCTTCCCTTCAAGGCTGCCCTCAAGAGACTGGCCATCCTTGGAGGACTTTGGGCCTCATCCTTGAAGTTCTTGGGCCCTCTCCAGGCCTGCTTCCCCAGCCTGGCAGGATACCTGCCTTCCTCCGAGGAAGCAGCCTCTGGGTCAGACCCTTCCCTTCAAGGCTGCCCTCCTCAAGCCTTGAGACTGGCCAATCCTTTTGGGAAGGTCAGAGGAGGCTGCTTCCTTGAAGGGCCTCTGGGTCTTCAGGCTGCCCTCAAGAGACTGGCCATTCTTGTCTCATCCTTGAAGTTCTTGGGCCCTCTCCAGGCCTGCTTCCCCAGCCTGGCAGGATACCTGCCTTCCTCCGAGGAAGCAGCCTCTGGGTCAGACCCTTCCCTTCAAGGCTGCCCTCAAGAGAGCAAGCCAGGCTTTGGGGCCAATCCTAAAGGTCTTGGGCCCTTTTCCATGGGAAGGGTCAGACCCATAGGCTGCTTCCTTGGAGGAAGGAAGCGGCCTCTGGGTCAGACCCTTCCCTTCAAGGCTGCCCTCAAGAGACTGGCCATCCTTGGGGACTTTGGGTCTCATCCTTGAAGTTCTTGGGCCCTCTCAGGCCCGCTTCCCCAGCCTGGCAGGATGCCTGCCTTCCTCCAGGAAGCAGCCTCTGGGTCAGACCCTTCCCTTCAAGGCTTCAAGCCTTGTCCCCAAAGGGGAGGAAGGTCAGACCCCTTAGGCTGCTTCCTTGGAGGAAGGAAGCGGCCTCTGGGTCGGACCCTTCCCTTCAAGGCTGCCCTCAAGAGACTGGCCATCCTTGGGGACTTTGGGGTCTCATCCTTGAAGTTCTTGGGCCCTCTCCAGGCCCGCTTCCCCAGCCTGGCAGGATACCTGCCTTCCTCTGAGGAAGCAGCCTCTGGGTCAGACCCTTCCCTTCAAGGCTGCCCTCAAGAGACTGGCCATCCTTGGAGGACTTTGGGCCTCATCCTTGAAGTTCTTGGGCCCTCTCCAGGCCTGCTTCCCCAGCCTGGCAGGATACCTGCCTTCTTCCGAGGAAGCAGCGTCTGTGTCGGACCCCTTCCCTTCAAGGCTGCCCTCAAGAGACTGGCCATCCTTGGAGGACTTTGGGCCTCATCCTTGAGTTCTTGGCCCTCTCCAGGCCTGCTTCCCCAGCCTGGCAGGATACCTGCCTTCCTCCGGGCAGCCTCTGGGTTGGACCCTTCCCTTCAAGGCTGCCCTCAAGAGACTGGCCATCCTTGGAGGACTTTGGGCCTCATCCTTGAAGTTCTTGGGCCCTCTCCAGGCCTGCTTCCCCAGCCTGGCAGGATACCTGCCTTCTTCCGAGGAAGCAGCCTCTGGGTCGGACCCTTCCTTCAAGGCTGCCCTCAAGAGACTGGCCACCCTTGGAGGACTTTGGGCCTCATCCTTGTTCTTGGGCCCTCTCAGGCCTGCTTCCCAGCCTGACAGGATACCTGCCTTCCTCCGAGGAAGCAGCCTCTCGGACCCTTCCCTTCAAGGCTGCCCTCAAAAGACTGGCAAGCCTTGTAGGCTTTTGGGCCAATCCTTAAAGGGCTTGGGCCCTTTCCATGGGAAGGTCAGACCCATAGGCTGCTTCCTTGGAGGAAGGAAGCGGCCCTGGGTCGGACCCTTCCCCTCACCAATACTCTTTGCTTTCTCTTACCCTACTTTTCAAAACTGACACTTTCTGTCTCCGAAGGCTTCCAGACGATTTGAAGCATCTCGGAGATTGTTCTGGACACTTTGAAGCTCGGCGCATGCGCGAATGGCATTTCTCTCGTCCTTCCAGGAGCCGGAGACTGAAGGATTCCAAAATGTCTTCAAGGAAAATCTCGAAGGTTTTAGATCATTTCAACATCGCGATAACCATTACTTGGAGTTCTTTTTCTGGCACATAAACAGCTTCTTTGCTTTAAGGAGTCGTCTTCTATAAACTTATGAGATTCCCTCTTACTGACAATATTGATCATCCCTTCGATTCTTCCTTGCTTCTCCGAAAAGTAATTCTGTGAATCCAAAATCTTTGAAGTAGTTTCTAACACCTCAGGTTATCTACTTTTTTCTTCGTCAGCATTCTTCAGTATACCTCCACGCCGATGTCGTCTCTTTTTTGTTCCTTCTCTTTCTTAATTAGAGCGAAGAACTGCTCCAAGCGGTAATTTTGGGCATCCAAAATCCCCTCTCAATCAGCTTAGAAAACACCTCAAGTTCTCTACCTTTTATTTCGTATAAATTCTTCAGTTCCTCCGTTCCACTGTCTTCCTCTCTTCTTGATTATTTCCTTTCTTATTTCGAATGAAGAGCTTGCGTCCGTGAGTGACAATACGACTGTAGAGGTGCCGAATAATCGCAGAAGGCGGGAACCTCGACTTCATACTGCTCCACGAAGTAGTCCATATTTTCAGCAGTAAACAATTACAGACTGAAGCTATCTGCCATTCTCGTGATGTACTTTTCCCTCTTGAAAATCTCTTTTAGTCGATCTGCTTCGTCATCCAGTTCATTTTAACCATAAACTTCACCTTCTTTGCTCACATGCTGTCTCTGAAGGCTTCAAGACGTCTTCCTGGAGGATCCCTGAGATGGCCACTGTAGTCCTTGGTGTCAGTGCACCTATTGAGTGATGGCGCTATACGCATGAGCGGAAGAATTCTAAAACGACTGCAGGAAAAACACGAAGATATTACGGCGCCAGGCGACAATGATTCTTTCTTGCAGCAGAAGGTATGAAATTTTCTTGAAAGCTTTATTGCGACGAAAACATCAATATTTTTAAAAAAGAAAGAAATTAAAAATTTAGTGAAAAATCATCATCGTATCTTTTCTCTCGTCGCCGGGAGAAATATATATATATATATATATATATATATATATATATATATATATATATATATATATATATATATATATATATATATATATATATATATATATATATATATATATATATATATATATATATATATATATATATATATATATATATATATATATATATATATATATATATATATATATATATATATATATATATATATATATATATATATATATATATATATATATATATATATATATATATATATATATATATATATATATATATATATATATATATATATATATGTATATATATATATATATATATATATATATATATATATATATATATATATATATATATATATATATATATATATATATGTATATATATATATATATATATATATATATATATATATATATATATATATATATATATATATATATATGTATATATATATATATATATATATATATATATATATATATATATATATATATATATATATATATATATATATATATATATATATATATATATATGTATATCTACATATATTTATATATCTATATATATGTATATATATATACATATAGATAGGTAGATAGATAGATAGATAGATATCTCCTCCCGACGACGAGGGAAAAGGATACGATGATGATGATTTTTCGCTACATTTACATTTATTTCTTTAAAAAAAATGCTATTTTCGTGGCAATAAAGCTTTCTAGAAAATTTCACCCCGGGGAGGACAAGATCAACTTGGAAATTATTATTATAGATAGATACATATACATAAATATATGTTTATATAAGTATATATACATATATTTTATATATATATATATATATATATATATATATATATATATATATATGTGTGTGTGTGTGTGTGTGTGTGTGTGTGTGTGTGTATACACTGGTTTGTGCGTCTGTGTGCGTTAATTTTTCCCAATAGTTAAAAATAAGGTGGTCTCAAGAATTTCTGTTTCCTGAAATGGTCATCACTAGCGCCCAGTAATCCAGTCAGCTTCAAGAGAAAAGTGACCTTTTTTTGTTTTAACAAGGCTTCTCCATTGCCATTGATCACCTTATTAAGGGGAGAGAGAGAGAGAGAGAGAGAGATGGCTGCCTCCAGCAAGGAATGATTAAGTTTTTTCGCATAGCAGAGTAAGTTATAAATATATAGTTTTTTTATGGTACCAGCATCAAATTATAATAGTAGATTTTTTGAAGGATACAGAGTAGTTTAAATCGCTTGTCTTATTTAAAGAAAAATTCTTCTTCGGAAAAGAAATAATTTTTAGATTCTTCAAGAACACTATTAAAGACGCACGGAAAACTTTTCCAATATTCCTGGAAAACCTGTCTACCATATACTTTGGAGGCTTGTATTTCAAGTCAATGGTCCCTGTATGCTTGTCCCGTATGAATTGGATTCATATTCTAAAAAAAAAAAAAATAATAGTAATAAAAAAATACTCATAGTAGCATGAGTCTTAAAATGAAGAAGCAAATCCACAGTTGTATATTTATCTTCAAATATATGTACATATACATAACTGTGGAATTGCTTCTCTCAATAATAATAATAATAATAATAATAATAATAATAATAATAATAATAATAATAATAATAATAATAATAATAATAATACTGAGATAATATTAACAACAAACTTTTTACTGATGAAGATGCAATTTTTAATAATTTTAGTAGAACATTTTTTTAAACAACTTTTAGAGCTGGCCGTGCTGGACACGACCTTTGCCTTCAGTTTGTATAAACAAACTGAAGGGATGGCCATGGGATCACCACTTGGTCCAATTTTTGCTAACATCTTCATGTGCTCCCTGGAGGAGCGCATAATAGAAGAATGTCCCATTAGGTTCCGCCCTCTATTTTATCGAAGATATGTTGACGACACGTTCTCCCTATTTCGTCATGAATGTCATGCAGAGTCCTTTCTGGAGTTCGTCATCCGACAACATCCAAACATAAGGTTCGCTATGGAGAAGGAGGTAAATAACAAACTCCCCTTCCTTGATCTTATTATTTCCAGAGGTGACTCAGGTTTTTACACAGGTGTGTATAGAAAAAATACATTTACTGGTTTGGGAATGAATTTTTATAGTTCGTGTTTCTTTCATTTGAAACTGAACTCTATTTTAACCCTCCTCCATAGGGCTTACACCCACTCGTCAAACTGGAAGAGTTTCCACGATGAGATATCCTTTTTAGTGAAATATTTCAATAATAATTGTTTTCCATCACGACTTTTTTCAGATCCCTAAATAAACTGCTACTACAGAAAATGACTCGGCAACACCTGAATCGACTGTGCCGAAACTAAAGATGCATGCAAGTTTCCCTTTCGTGCATGATGATACTTTTAGGAGAAAATGCACAGCCATTATTCAAAAAGAGTTTTCCAGCTTTAAACCTGAAAATCATCCCGAAAAATCCCTTTACAATAGGGTCTCTGTTCAGAGTCAAAGACCGGCTCAGTCCTCTGTTTTCGTCCAGCGTTGTTTACAAGTACACTTGCCTGGGATGTGATCACGGGATATACATATGTGGGATGCACGAGGAGGCTGTTGAAGGTCCGCATAGATTCCCACAGGGCATAAGTCATAGAACAGGTAGCAGGTTATCTAATCCTGAGCAATCAAATATACGAAATCATTCAAAATTATGTAAAACTTATATTGACAGCAAGGATTTTTTCCATCCTAGGCCGAGTGCAGAACAACAACGACTTAACCATCCTAGAATCCATAATTATCAGGAAGACTGTGCCGTCGTTAAATACTCAATCGTCCTCAGTGAAATTGTTTATAGCCTAGTTTGGGCAACTGGTTTTCCTCACTCTGTTTGTACTTATTTATGTTAGTCTTGTTCTTTCTTTCATATAGGTAGGTTGTTTTAAGATTTTAGTGAACTCCTTTTACTCATTATTGACTTGTCTTGGAATGAGGTGTTTTGTTTTAAATATTTTACTACATAAAGAGCTGTTGCCATTGCATTAATTTGTTATTGATGTTCGCAAATTATATTATATTTTATAGCCTTGAAAATGCGACTTGGAATTCGTCATGAAACGTCGGCATTGAAAATAAACTGTAGATGATGATGCCTTTCCCTACTGCTTCCTTTGATGTGATATATATATATATATATATATATATATATATATATATATATATATATATATATATATATATATATATATATATTACTAAAGGACCTCATTCAAACTGCATGGTATCTATAGATACCATCCAGTTTGAATGAGGTCCTTTAGTAATTTAGTTAATGCACAGAACAATTGTGTATGTGATAAAGTTAATATATACGTATGTATACATATATGTGTGTGTTAGTGTGTGTATTAACAGATAGTTAGACACAGAGATAGATGCATAGATAGATATATATATATATATATATATATATATATATATATATATATATATATATATATATATATATATATATATATACACACACATATATATATATATATATATATATAAATACATATATATATATATATATATATATATACATATATATACATATATATATACATATATACATATATGCATATATATAGTAGGGAGTACGGATAGGAAGAACAGTCAGCTCATCATTGATATATTTATTAATAGGTGCGCTTCGGGATCACCCATATCCCATCTTTTCTGGCTAAAAAGATACAAAAACACTAATTAAAACTGACAACAGAGCTTACAAAATTAAAATGATTTAAAGATTGAAAAATGACAATGACAAAACAAGAAATAGATTACCTTCAGTAGTAAAGTCCAGAGGATGAAAACTGAATAAGAGTAAACAAGGTTAGCAAGTAAACAAGAAAGGCGGGGGGGGGGTTACTATAGTACGACCGTTTTAGGAAGAGACTTTGCCCCTCTTAAACTGACCATTAACCTTCTGACTTCAAGCTCTCATTGTTTGCGCCTGTTATCAAGCACGTGTACTATAATAGAAAGTTCTGAATGAAGTTTTGTTGTCCCACTTAAATTTTAGATAAAAAAAAAAATTCAATATATGAAAATGATAGATGCAAGAAATTTGGAAACCTAGATGTGCTTTCATTTTCAGTTTTGTTTATTTGGATGCTGTACTGAGCAATGTTCTTGAGTTACGTCATCTACTATAGTTTTTATTACTGTTCCTTTGCTGTTATCGAAGTCATATAATTGTGATATAGTTTTGAGCTTTTGAATTGTTTTCTTTCGTGTATGCCGTGATCCGTCTTTACCTCCTTGCTGTATCAAGGTTGAATTTTCACTGTGCACCTATAAAATAGCTCATAATAAATATTCTTTAAATATTGTTACACCCCCATATATATATATATATATATATATATATATATATATATATATATATATATATATATATATATATATATATATATTGGGTGTAACAATATTTAAAGAATGTTTATTATGAGCTATTTTATAGCTGTACAGTGAAAATTCAACCTTGATACAGCAAGGAGGTAAAGACGGATTACGGCATGTAATGAAAGAAAGCAATTCAAAAGCTCAAAACTATATATAATATATATATATATATATATATATATATATATATATATATATATATATATATATATATATATATATATATATTACACACATTTATACAGTATTAGATTTACCTGTGCTTTTAAAGCACTGTCATATGATACTCATCACTGCTGTGGCATTTCTGTTATATGTAGATTTTTAAAGATATTTCTGCCACTTTCTGTCGAAAAAACAGATCTATATTTCAATTTATTTCAATTTCAGTGTTCAACAGGATATCACACAACAAGGAAAGCAATAAATTTATTTACAATCGAAGTATGAGGAGACATTACTTATGAAGAATCCTCGTCAGAGGATGCTACATCGATAACAAAAGAATCTATATATTTATCAATGCAAACATCTCTTGAAGCGTCATCTCTTTTTTATATCTTCGGCATGTCTCACATCATTAGCCCAGTTGTCAGAAGATATGGATTCAATTGCTTCTTTGACCAAAGGAAGCAGGTCTGATTTTTAAAATGATTCTTCTTTGCCACGTATGATTTCACCTGCGCCCATATCAGTTCTGTTGCATTATACTGGCAGTGATATGAGGCAGCCTAACCACTATGTCCATGATCTCTTGCCAGTCTGTCAATCACGTAATCATTTTCTTTACATGAATGTCTTTGCAACTTTACTAATTTTTATTAGCCAGTCTTTAACTTCATCCTTTTTGGCAGACATTGTCGGAGGTTTATTAATTCGAACTGAATGATAAGAAGCGTTATCCAACACTATGATGGCAGATGGCCCTATATTGGGAAGAAGCTGGGTTTTAAACCATTTTTCAAACACTGCAGAATTCATCTGAATTTCTAGATTGCGTATCCCTTGTCAGCTGGGTGCTTGATCATTGATAAAAATATTACCCAGAAATGTGGTTAATATTGCAACCAATATTGTGATTGTGTCTACTTACTCTCCAATGTTATTGATGTACAATTAGAAGGAATAAATCATAGGTAAAAATTTTTATTCTGTCACGTCTCTCTCTCTCTCTCTCTCTCTCTCTCTCTCTCTCTCTCTCTCTCTCTCTCTCTCTCTCATTTTTTTTGCCCAGCTAGTGGAATAGTAAGCGGAACCATAAAGATGATGAACATTCTTTATGATTAGTTTTCTGACGAATATACAAATAATTTTTAACTATAATACACAACTGTGATGTAGCTGCCCTTTACGGATTCAAACAGAATTAGAGAAAATGACAAAAAAAAAAAAAAAAGAAGACTGTCATCCTCAATCAGTGCAGTGCTTATACCTCTGGCAACACTAAACCCCGATATATAGTACTTATCCTATGTTTATTTATTTGTGTTGTTACATTAATTGCATAATATCTATATCACGGATCGCTACTATCACAATATTATCATATAAATAAAACAGGTTAATTTGCAGCAAAACAACAAATACAAACGCTATTACAATGATTGTTTACGATTTCGTGCGTCTGGTAGCATGCTACCGTCTGGGTGACTACCGTCTGAAAACCCTCCGGATTGTGGTAAGGTGTGAGGTCTCATCTCGGCCGTAATCAAAGGGTTAACATACTTAAATAATAAAAGGGAAAAGGAATAAAAGCCCTACGAGTTTATAAGGCCGTGTAACAGAGCACAAAAGTAATTGAATTTTCCTACATATCAGACAACACTATACAAAGACAAATAGATTTCAACAACAAAATAAAGCTTCCGTACGATGAAAACATCAAAGGCTTCCGAGCAACTCAGGCCTAACAATCCTTTCATTTTCCATTATCCCAAATCCATCGGGAGTTCGCTCGTTAACGTATACTTAAATAACAAAAGGGAAGAAGCCGGAGTTTACAAGATACCGTGTAGTAATTGTCAGGACATCTACGTAGGCGAGACAGGTAGATCGCTCTCAAAGAATAACAGAGCACAAAAGATCAGTACGTTACTTCCGGAGAGTTCGGGAATTTTCCTACATATCAGAAATACAGGGCATGCCATTAACTGGAGTGGGGCGGAGTTGGTTTTCAAAGTAGCTGTCCGTACAAAGAAGGATGCTGGAATCTGCTATCATCAATCAAACCAACAATATGAACCTGTCAGGAGGACATTGGAAATCGGATGACATCGACACCTTAATCCTCAAACCCCTCATGAAGAAGATGACCCAGGAAACGCGACCGCCAGATCCATTTCCAAACGGGAGCTAATGAGGCCAAAACCACCAGGGAATTGGCCATTCTCTCCTTAAGAAACGCCACCTCCATAGCATCAGGCCTAGGGCCACACCTTTATGTTTTTGTATATATACCATTGTAACTTTCCACCTGTCCATATTCTACCAGTGAACAGGGCACAGAAGCTAGTGCCTGAAATATATGGTTTCAACGTTTAAATAGTGTTTTATGGGCCTTCTTATATTCATATATATATATATATATATATATATATATATATATATATATATATATATATATATATATATATATATATATATATATATATATATATATATATATATATATATATATATATATATATATATATATATATATATATATATATATATATATATATATATATAGAGAGAGAGAGAGAGAGAGAGAGAGAGAGAGAGAGAGAGAGAAATTCCATTAGGGGAAGTGGTCCAAAATCTAATAGCATTA
>NC_089797.1:9732894-9742894 GCF_040412425.1 Macrobrachium rosenbergii
TTAAAAAGGACAAATTTTTCTTTCATATTCCGAAAACGAATTATTTTCTTCATATTTTTTTTCATCTACAAGAACCAGTTTAGAAACAAGGACTAATTTGTTTAATGTAGGGTCTAATAAAATGAGAGTTGGATATTTAGCTATGATATGTTAATAAAAAGTCATTATATAACTAGCAAAGATTTTAAGAATGTTCATTTATAAGAGTTGATCACATATCAGGCAAAGTTATCGTTTAGGCACTTGCTGTAATTAATTACGCACAAAAATGTTCCAGCATGTGAATTTTTTCAATTTTGTCATTTTTTATCCATACGATTCCTTATGCCCTGAGCCCACTGAGGAACACAAGTATTGGCCATTAACTATAGTGTGCCTTTCGGGGTCCACTCTATGCAGTAGAAAGTTTCTGTACAATATCACTTTGTAACTTATCTTCAATTGTTTCGTGAGATGATTTTTTCACATCCCGTTTTGATACCTAACCACCTAGTCTTTGGTTTTTCTTGTCTAGTGTCTACCTTTCAGTAATCAACTAAACTTCCATACCAGTTCTAAGAGAGGCTACGAATAAGTCATTGGACTGACTGATTGCACTGGACTATTATTTTCCATGTCCAATAAGGGTTGAGTGCGAACCCGGTTATTGTTTGATTTAATGGTTTTGTGTTCCAAGTGACAGATTCTACATAACTGGGAAGCAATTTTGTAAAATACTCCCACATTGAAACTAAATGAATAATTGGCAATATCTTAAGCTATCCCAAAATCTATATATAATAATGATGAGCACATTATAATTTTTAAAAATATCACAAAGCATTTTTAGATTTTTCAAAAGGGAAGAAAATATACCGTAAAGGTCTTGATGTCACGAAGACTGACCATTACACCGTTGTAGCAACTTCTTTCTTTGTACAATTTGTGGAGACATCTAGAAATCCTTGAAAAGTATGTAGATTTGTTTTACATATATTAGGGAACTTTATACAAACTAATACCGTTTCCGGAAGGGTAATGGCAATTAATTAAAAAGTAAGAGAGATTGGAGTAGCAAATCACAAACATTTAACAGCAGAAAGACTCCATATGAATTTAAGACAGTGTACTCGGTAGGTTGGAGCCTAGTACCAAATTTGTCGGTAAATAAATACAACAAAATGTTGCTGGAGTAAAAATCTAGTACGTTCATATTGCCATCTTATGCTTTCCTCAAAAGTAGCTTTAGTAATATAATCTAGAATTTGTATTTTCATGAAACATTTAGATTGAGAAACTTACCGATATCACATAAACGTGGTGAATATTTAGTGTTGTTTAACATCTTAAACAAGATAAGCTCCTGAAGCATGGACTTGTCGCTTTCATCTCTCGTCATACTTAATTTCCAGAAGTATAAGAATTCATTAAAGCCTTTTTGACCCGTATATATAAACAATCACATTTTATTTACACCAACTTTATACTTGTTACAATTTCATCAGACAATGTTTTTGTTTTTGTTTACAAGGTCTATGTAAAGTTGGGTATTATGGATGAAACTATAACGTAATTACCTAATTCAAGACTTTTTTTATTCCGTACTTCTTTAAGGCAAGTTGAGAACATTGCTTTAAGCTTGCCTTAAGGACCACTAAAGCATTTTGCGTCTCATTTGCATATACCTCACTGAAGATTACGCCTATCTTACCCCCAATAAGATAATAGGACAGAAAAGGATTGTGGAGGGATAAAGGAGTATTATTTTGAATGAACTTGAACTGAAAAAGGATTTTTCATACTAATATATAGTCTTTAGTATAATACTATTTCTATGGGGGATCACTAAAGGATAATTACTAAAGCAATAAAAAAATTGCAGGTTTTAGATCTGCAGAAGCAAATTAAAAGCATCACGTATTTAGAAGATCTCTGTAAAACAGCTTCTGTTGCAAATGTCATTATGCATGAAACATTCTATACGTAACACAAAACGATTGAAGATTTCATGATATTCTGGATACAGGGAGTCTGATAAAGTCAAAACTGCTTATACTTACTGAAATCAAATTTTTCTAAGATATATTTTTAAAATATTTTCTTGATGGAGAGAAGTTATTCATAGTTTCTCTAACAGACACGTGAACGACATGGCTCATATCGTTATCATAAAATTAACATGTTATTGACTTTCTATGATGGAATTCATTATGAAAATGTATTTCCCAGGTTTTCAACTTCACCGCAATTTTTCTTCTTTTTCAAGAAAATTATTCCGCGAGCTTCAAATACCAAACCAAATATATCCATTGATTTTCCAGGCTTCTCGTTGAATAATTCAGTTTGATTTAAGGAAATTTCATGGCGTGAAGTTCTCAGAAAAAGAGCACAAACCTTTATTTCTCAGGTTCTACGAAAGAATTCCTTGACGCAGGGACCGCAAAACGGAATTGTCCTTTCCGCAATTCACTTCCTCTTCCAAAATTCCAAAATCCAATCCAAGACAGAGATAAGAAACACAGAATTTATCGTCCAGAATGGACTCCAAGGAAAGTTACACATTTAGGTGTGGAATATAGGCTAGAATTAGTTGTCTCATAAGAGGTCACTGATTCCTAAAGTCTGATATATTTAGAAATCAGTTCTTCATAGATGAATAAAGCATTAATCATGCAGAGAAAACTTGAAAGACATATGTACGTTCCTCAGCTTCGGCAGATTCTCTCTCTCTCTCTCTCTCTCTCTCTCTCTCTCTCTCTCTCTCTCTCTCTCTCTCTCTCTCTCTCTCTCTTTTTACCTTTTTATCCACCCTTCTCTAACCATTATATTCCTCTATCTATTCACATAATTCTCTAACTATGGAACCATCTCTCTCTCTCTCTCTCTCTCTCTCTCTCTCTCTCTCTCTCTCTCTACCTCGAAGATATTCTCAGAAACAATAAAGATATATGTCATTGTTCCCACGAAAGATTTCTAGGGAAGTTTATCTGAAATGAGAGTTGTTTAAATGACCGCGCCATTTCCTGGAATATACAAACCGCTCCATGTTACAAAATATCTTCTGAGAACCGTCACATTATGTGAAGGAAATCAGATCACTGTCAATGACAAATAGGAAAAACTTTACAAGTTTGATTTTGTGTCTCCAACGTTGACGTAAGGATCACAATGTTTTTCTTCATAAGTAATTCTAGATAGGTTATCCAGTGAATTCTGCCTTTTTCATGGAAATCTCGACAAGCAAATATATTCAACTTCTCTCTCTCTCTCTCTCTCTCTCTCTCTCTCTCTCTCTCTCTCTCTCTCTCTCTCTCTCTCTCTCTTTATATATGTATATATATATATATATATATATATATATATATATATATATATATATATATATATATATATATATATATCAGTTGACCAACCTGGAGCTACCTGCAGAAAACTCTGAATGACTGTCTACGTGTAGGGGAGGGACAAAGGAAAAGGGGATGGGGAGGGGAGGGAAGAGGAAGGGGGGGAAGGTGCAAGGAAGGAAGAAGGGAGAAGGGGAGGGGTTTGTGTTGACGGTTTGACTGATAGTTCTACTTTTTTTTTCATGCGTATGTGTGTGCATGTGTAAGAACTAATGATCTGCTATATCTCGCCATAAAGTCAAGGAAAATCTTTTATTTATTTTTGGTTTTATTTTCGTAAATGGTTGGCCCTTAGATTATTTTGCAAATATATAAAATAATATATATACATCAGCTGATCGTTTACCATCCGCTAAAAGAAACGAAGTTATCTCCGTCAAGTATCACGATAAATTTTTTTTTTCTATTTCTCTTTAGAAATTTTATTCATATCTACTTGATTCATATTCTAAATATAGCTATATTACCATTGCTTGACCTTGAACTCCTCATACATTCCAGAGGGACTTATAATAATATATATAATGTAATATAACATAACCTAGAAACAACTAACAACAAACACTTGAGTAACAACAGGCATTAGGGATATATTTTTGTTTACTATTTCTGATGACGTCATTGATAAATGTTATGACTGAACAACTGTAGAAAACTTTGCCAATATCGTGCTTAGCGTATTGATATAGTTGCCAGGTGTTATCGTCCGCAAATAACAAATTTGAATTACGACGAATATCACTTTGTAGGTGCCTTCTCTTACATAGTGTTAGCTGTTAAGTAAACAGAACCATTGGAGGTGTAATGAAATATGGTCGAGATGATATCCAATATTCTTTGAATTTGAACTAACGTTTTAGTATATTAAATGCTTGCTTTTATTCGATCACCTTTTTTCAGTTTACATCCTTCTTTGTATTTATTTTTATTATTCCGTTATGTATTACGATTTTGTCCTCTTTGCCTTTCTTTTTTTTTTTTTTTTGCGTGCTGCATTTATCTGCGTCCCTATGACGAGTCTGGAATGGCCCCTACACTTTGTATTTGGGTCAATCAGGTAACCAATTTGGAGGGCAGTTATGTAAATGTGCGGTCGAGCCATTTAGGTCAAATTGGCTATTACGGAAATTACAATTCATTCATTCCCAATGGGCAGTAGAGTTAGTTGTTTCCATTCCATTAGTCCAATTAATTTTATCAGCATTTGCCTTTTCACTTTGGTACTGGAATATCGACTTAAAAAATATATTATTTCAGTGGGAATGGAATTCCTGACGTGAAGAAAATATTATTATTTCAGTGGAAATGGAATTTCTGACGTGAAAAAAAATATTATTTCAGTGGGAATGGAATTCCTGGCGTGAAAAAATATTAGTTTAGTGGGAGTGGAATTTCTGACGTGAAAAATATTATTTCAGTGAGAATGAAATTCCTGACGTGAAAAAAATATTATTTCAGTGGAAAGGTGTTTTTGATGTAAAAAGAAAATTATTATTTCTGTGGAAATTAAGTTCTTGACGTAAAAAAAATTATTTCAGTGGACATAGAGTTCTTAACGTGAAAATATATTATTATTTCAGTAGAAATTGAATTCTTGATGTGAAAAAAATAATTATTTCACTAGAAATCGAGTTCTTGACGTAAAACATTCCAGTGGAAATGGGTGTCCTTGAAGTGAAAAAAATTCATGTCACTGAAAATGGAGTTCTTGACGTGAAACAAATTATTTCTTTGGAACTGAAGCTCTTGAGGTGAAAAAAAAAATTCAGTGGAAATGGAGTTCTTGACGTAATATAAAAATATTATTTCAGTGGGAATAGAATTCTTTTGAATTAGATTTCTTGATTTTTTTTTTTTTTTTTGCATAAAAGTTGTTTTTGCATAAGTCTGGAGAATTTCTTAAGGCGTAAGATGACTGACACATTTTCCCCGATCATGGATTCCTACAACTTGGCCCTCTAAGCTGATAGATCAAAGAGAACAACTCCAGATCCTGTTATCTGTTCGGGAGATTAATCTCACTCTCTTGATGGTGATCATTGTAAAAGTGTGAGGATTTCATGATGTTTAAGAGAGAGAGAGAGAGAGAGAGAGAGAGAGAGAGAGAGAGAGAGAGGCAAGAAATATCCTCTCCTTGTTTTTTTTTTTTTTAAATCGATACTGTATGAAGAGGTATAAGGATAATGTTCAGTTTGAGGAGAGAGAGAGAGAGAGAGAGAGAGAGAGAGAGAGAGAGAGAGAGAGAGAGAAATATCCCCTCATTTTGTATGAAATTCTTTTTGAAATGGAAGCAGTATGTCGGGGTATTAGGATAATGTTCAGTTTGAGGAGAGAGAGAGAGAGAGAGAGAGAGAGAGAGAGAGAGAGAGAGAGAGAGAGAGAGAGAGAGAGAGAGAGAGAGAGAAGATTGACACCTTATACACTAAGGTGTTAGTGGGAAACAATATAGACCGCTGGAGATGATATTCTGACCCGGTAGGCAAAGGCGAGAACCAATGTCTGTACTTCATTAACAATCCTGTTCTTTCTTTCAGTTGGGCTCGTTCCTTTCCTACTAAACCAATAAATATATATATATATATATATATATATATATATATATATATATATATATATATATATATATATATATATGTGTGTGTGTGTGTGTGTGTGTGTGTGTGTGTGTATATATATATATATATATATATATATATATATATATATATATATATATATATATATATAAATTTCTGACTAACATCAATATCAAACACAGGCCTTTCAATTGAAAGACGAGACCGCTGCCAACCAAGCCACGCAAGTCACACAAGTCATGACTTGTGTGGCTTGGTTGGCAGCGGTCTCGTCTTTCAGTTGAAAGACCTGGGTTCGATCTGATGTGAGTCAGAAACTTATTTCTGTGCCATCGTAATTATTGTTTGTTGATTATATGTATATATAATCAACACACAATAATCATATATATATGGAACAGAAAATATATATATATATATATATATATATATATATATATATATATATATATATATATATATATATATATATATATGTGTGTGTGTGTGTGTGTGTGTGTGTATGTATGTATATATGTATGTACTACATACATATACACATGCATATAATTTATATATAAATGTGTAAACCCTTGTTTCACCTGCGTATTAATCTAGCAGTTTAACCGAAATAACGTAAAGTTATATAATTAACTAAGTTGGGTTATTGTGCAACACTTTGACATACCAGGAATCAGGGAGCTGTTGGGAAAGCGAAGACGAATTTCGGTAACACTGTAATTAGTCTGCCTCTTTCTCACAAAGGTCGAGTTATAGGTAGTTAAAGTCATTGCCACAAGTTGGATACCTTAACAACAGATATTTCGAAGCTGACTGAAGCCCTCTCCGAATGGCCGTTAATATATCTACTCTATAGCTGAAAGAATCATCACTTTTAGTTTTCTGAAAATAAAACTATTGTGCCGGCTTTGTCTGTCCGCCCGCACTTTTTCTCTCCGTGGTTAAAGTTTCATGGTCCGTGGCCCATACAGCATTATGCCGAGACCACCGCAAGATAGATCTATTTTCGGTGGCCTTGATTATACGCTGTAAAGAAAACCCGATTGCGCCGAAGAAACTTCGGTTCATTTTTTACTTATTTCATTCAAAGTTTGATTTCACTCGGTAATGCAAAAAAGCTTAGGACTATGAAACTGAGGTCTAGCAAGAATAAGAATAAATACATCCAATGTATAGCAGCTGTATAAATTATACCTTTTACGCTATATTCCTTACTACTGAACTGAATTTTAATGAAAAGGATAGTAAGGGCGATTTGCAGTTTACATATTGCATTTATAACTACATATTTTAATTAGACTACTGGATTAGTAAGTTCAAAATTTAGCTAGATTATTCTGCCGACTGGTAACTAAGCATCACGGGTAACATATTTTTGTATCGATACATACTTAGACTGTAGAATTTAGGATGTCAAGCCCAACACTGGGGCACTTTGGGTCATTCAGCGCTTAAGACAATGAAAAGAGGGAGTTGGAGAGGTTAGACAGCACGATAAAGGAGATGAAGTACAGTGATCTAAAGGTGGAACTGGGAGAAAACATAACAGTTGCACTAGAAAGTAATAGTTAGAGAGGTTGGACAGCAAGACTGAAGAAAGGACGCGGAAATGGAGGTAAAGTAAAAGGCGAGACAGTAGATGCAGCTAGGGGCCAAATGGACGCAGCAAACGCTCTTTGATAACGCCTACAGTGCACCATGTAAGGAACGCCCAATGCGAAAAAACTGATAATCGGTATATCAAATGCTAGAAAGCTACTTGATAACATACATCAATTAGGGACTGAATGAAACTCACACCGTTAAAAAAAAAAAATATATCCCCACAATTTCTATTTAAACCATCTCGAACGAAACATTTTGCAAACTGCCAACGATATATAAAAAAAAAAAACTTTCACAATTTCTATTTAATTAATTTCGAACGAAACATTTTGCAAACTACCACTGATAAAAAAAAAATCAAAATCCTTCACACTTTCTATTTAAATCATCTCGAAGGAAACATTTTGCAAACTACCACTGATAGAAATCAAAATCCTTCACAATTTATATTCAACTCATTTCGAACGAAACATTTTGGAAACTATCACTGATAAAAAAAAACGAAATCCTTCACAATTTCTATTTAAATCACCTCGAACGAAACATTTTGCAAACTACCACTGTTAAAAAATCAAATCCTTCACAATTTCTATTTAACTCATTTCGAACGAAACATTTTGCAAACTACCACTGATAAAAAAAATCCTTGACAATTTCTATTTAACTAATTTCGAACGAAATATTTTGCAAATTACCACAGATAAAAACCAAAATCCTTCACAATTTCTGTTTAAATCATCTCGAACGCAACATTTTGGAAACTACCAATGATAAAAAAACAGATTCCTTCACAATTTCTGTTTAAATGATCTCGAACGAAACATTTTGCAAACTACCAATGATAACAAAAACCAGAATCCTTCACAATTTTTATTTAAACCATCTCGAACGAAACATTTTGCAAACTACCACTGATAAAAACAACAAAATCCTTCACAATTTCCATTTCAACCATCTCGAACGAAACATGTTGCAAAGTACCACTGGCGCGAAACGGTCGGTTTTCATCCTTAAACATTCAATCCTGATTGACTTTGACCTGACAGGCGAGGAGAGAATGAGAGCATTAAGAGGCTCGATCATTCCAACTGTAAACAGAGATTCTCGACCCGAGGGCTCTTTGGGTACAAAGAAACTGTCTGCATTGAATCTCATAAGACAGGACCGAGCGTCAAGAGTATTTCCATTTTAAAAGAGGTATTTGCCAGGAATTTATATGTCGTTTATTATTATTATTATTATTATTATTATTATTATTATTATTATTATTATTATTTATTATTATTATTATTATTATTACATTGCGTTTGTATGATCTTACAAATTACGTATCATTATTATTATCATTATCATTACAGTAGGTAAGTATGACCTAATTTATAAGGTCATACTTAGCCACTGTGATGATAGTGACAATAGTAATAATACGTAATTTGTAAGATCGTACAAAAGTAATAATAATAATAATAATAATAATAATAATAATAATAATAATAATAATAATAATAATAATAATAATAATAATAATAATGGTGAAGGAATCCACAGTGGTGTAAATATAAATACATAGAAAAATATATTTGCATTTACATCACTGGATTCTTTCACCATTTTTCTAACTCGTGCTGTTATGAGATTCTTATGAATAATAATAATAATAATAATAATAATAATAATAATAATAATAATAATAATAATAATAATAATAATGTTCTAAAGGGTCCACAATAATATAATTGCTAAAGGCTCCTGTAAAATTGATAAAAGCTTTCGAACTCTCCCCTGGGTTCATCTTCAGTCAAAATGAGTAATTTAACATGAAATGTACAGAGGTAAACATAAAAATCAAAATAAAAAGTCACTGAAGATTGTTGAAACCGGTAGTTAGCTCTCAAATAGACTAGGTGATGAAGAACGAGGGCAGTTACTCTAAGTAGGTGATTTCCTCTCCCCTATTAATATTCCTGGCTGCAGTTCTGCTCGATCTCCGTACGGGTTGACGTAACGTTGCAAGAGGTCCTTCATCAAGGGGCGCAGCTTGGGTACCGTAACCAGACTCCCATGGGGGGGGGCAGCTGTTACCTGAGAGGGGAGAGGCAAAGTAGAAGCAGCATCAGGAGAGGGAAAGACAGAGCCTGTCCTAGAGTTAAAATCTTTTAAAAACATATTAACATATTGATAATGTAAAAATTAACTTATGGGTCTTTTTAACAAAAGACTTGTTGCCTTTGAATGACTCTCTAAGCTTATTGCAGCTCCCTCAACTAGTCGCCTGACATTCACACTGTTGCTTTTAAAGATTATCTTAGCTTTGTTCCAGTTGGGTCTATGGTCATTACTGAATGCATGTGTTACTATTGCGCTTGTTTTGTAATGTAAATCAAAATAATAATAATAATAATAATAATAATAATAATAATAATAATAATAATAATA
>NC_089797.1:9747894-9755394 GCF_040412425.1 Macrobrachium rosenbergii
ATTTCCTTTGCTTCCAATTTATGGGTAAATGCATCAAGTTATGAACTATTTCCTTGATTTCGTTGTGCTGGCACTTGTGACTTACCGTAAGCATTCTATTAATGTTTAAATTCTTAGTCATGATATATATTTTTTTCTGAGAGAAAACTGATTTATTAATATATATATATATATATATATATATATATATATATATATATATTCGCATGCATATTTGTATTTATACAGAGACACAGAGAGAGAGAGAGAGAGAGAGAGAGAGAGAGAGAGATATAGAGAGAGAGAGAGAGAGAGAGAGGGAGAGAGGGAAATAACCGTTTCAAACTATCTCCTTCTTGAAATTTCCATTAAAACTCTTTCATGAAATCATTCGCATAACTTCTGAAAGCTCTTCAGTACTCAAAGAGCGAAAGCATCGCAAGTTGAGCCGAGTGCCTGTAACTGTTGGAGAATCGTGTTCTGGACAGAAATACGGGATCCACAAGATGTTGTTATAATTGCATTCTGTTCTGGAAGCGTGATATTGCCTGTGAAACCTTGTAGCTGTTGCAATGGAGCAGAGATAACGAGTTTCCATTTCTAGAACGGCGAGTGGAAGTAGGAATTGTTGCTATGCTTAATCAAGTACACGTATTTCTTCTTTAAGCATAACAAATAAATGTATTCCACTGAAAACATTTAAACACCATATCTTTCTAGTTTTCTTTATTTTTTTAAATGTTTGCAGTACAAAAGTAGGCTTTACTTAGGAATTTTCGATTTTCACACTTTATTATGATTTAGTTATTTGACTGGACTATCTATGTTGTTGCTTCGTATCTTCTCAAGTGTCATATTCCATTGTCTGTCGAAGGTTAGTTACCATATAACCAATGTCTTCAAGCTCTGGGATGTACAGTAGCGTCTTTGCTATGGGCATCCGGGAACTAGGCATGAGTTTATTTTTATTGCGCAAGGAAAATTTTACTCCTAAACAGTTATTGGAGTGAATATATATATACATATATATATATATATATATATATATATATATATATATATATATATATATATATATATATATATATATATATATATATATATATATATATATATATATATGTATATGTATATGTATTATATATATATATATATATATATATATATATATATATATATATATATATATATATATATATATATATATATATATATATATATATCAAGAAATCTACTGTCTATATTACACATCTGACTCAATATTAGGGCAACTGCATAGACAAACAAAGTAAAGGGAAAATCTGCAGCTTAAGGCCTTCTTCATGTGAAGGAAGATTAAATAAACTCAAGGGTTCTCTTGACTAATTATTTTTACATAACAAACACAGATCAGAGAAATGACGAATTACTGGGCAGGTAATAATAAGGGTCTGATAAATGAATGAATCCTACACAGGATAAATATTCTACGCTGATGATGTCTTCATAACAGGAAACATTGCAGAGGGGTAGAAGGGGTACTGCACATGGGATAGAGCCAAGTGATTCCACAGTCGAGGCCTCTCTGCAATATATGCAAGACAGTTACTTGCACTTATAATTAGAAGCTCAAAGGGCACTGAGGGAATGCACAGATGGTGCTGATAACTCAGTTCAACACTAAATGCATAACTACGTTAACACTGAAGCTCCAACACAAACTACTCAAGGTGATCGCACAATGGAAAAAAAATTAAAATCAGACAGAGAAATAACAGGGATTGTGACTGACTAAGAAACCTTATTCCGGTACATTACCTTCATCAAGATGACGATGTGTTCGTTCAATAGGGCACTGGCGAAGAAGGATGGAATTAAGGAAAATGCCACTACTAAAGTATGCTGGTTCGAACCTCAGGGTCGAACATGTGGAGGATTCAAGGGTCAGGCGAGGTTAAGGACATCTGTCCTCGGTGGTGTTCTGTGAGCTTCTCTCTCTCGATTGCCATTGCAGCGTTTATTAACAACCTCAGAGATTACGCTTTAGTGTCAGGTAAATGGCGCAAAAGGTCACTCTTCATCACGTTTCTATATAGACCACATGGCATCCAGTTAACCTCGTGGAGGTTTACCATGGTGGGCAGCACCAGCTTTCTCTTTTTTTTAGCTCCTCCTTTGCCCGTTGTCTGACGCCGCCAAGAAGGCATGAAGGTCACCTTGAAACAAGGCCTTGGGGATTCATTTGAACGGAGAGAAGGGTTAAAGGGCTTAACCATTTTGGGGAATGAAGGAGAGAGTTTATGAAGGGGGAGTGGAAACCCACAGTTCTAGTAATTAAAACAATTGAAATTAATTTTATTTCTTTCTCAGTTACATTACGGATGTAAAAATGGGTGAGGTTGCTTGGAAAGAGGTTCCATCCGTTGCAATATATTATAATATATATATATATATATATATATATATATATATATATATATATATATATATATATATATATATATATATATATATATACATATATATATATATATATATATATATATGTGTGTGTGTGTGTGTGTGTGTGTGTGTGTGTGTGTGTGTGTATGCCACCTGGGAATATACAGGACAACTCCACAGAATCACCAATTAAACAACCAAAACATAATAGAGTATGCAAATCAAAAATGCTCATATAAAGCATATTGCTAGACTGCAAATAACATTGAAGAAAAACGAAAAAAAAACAACGGATTGATGACATTTTTAAATGTGTTAACTAGAATACCTTTAATTTTGTGCTTAAAGAAGAGATGTGCTGGCGTTATTAAACATAGCAACAATTCCTGCTTCCACGAATCGTTATAGAAATGGAAACTCGTTATCTCTGCTCCATTGCAACAGCTACAAGGCTTCATGGGCAATATCACACTTCCAGAACAGAATGCAATTATAACAACATCCTGTGGATCCCGTATTTCTGTCCAGAACACGATTCGCCAACAGTTGCTGGCGCTCGGCTCGACTTGCAATGCTTTGGCTCTTCGAGTACTGAAGCGCTTTCAGAAGTTATGCGAATTATTTCATGTAAGAGTTTTAATGGAAATTTCAAGGAGGCAACAGCCTAAAACTCTTATCCCTCTCTCTCTCTCTCTCTCTCTCTCTCTCTCTCTCTCTCTCTCTCTCTCTCTCTCTCTCTCTCTCTCTCTCTCTCTCTTTCTTTCTTGCTTTCTTTATGTATATGTATATATATATGAATTATATATATATATATATATATATATATATATATATATATATATATATATATATATATATATATATATATATATATATATATATATATTTCCAGTATTTTCGGGTGAAGTAGTTACCTCATAAACTAATATAAAACATGATAAAATCACTTAAGGAACAACCTAAACTCCCATCAAAAGTTGCATTCACAATTTTCTTTAAATCAACAGAACCGGTTTAGGTAAAGGATTAACATGTTTGTGTTTCATTAGGAAAAAAAGGTACCTTGATCGACGAATTTCTTTGAATTTTTAAAATCACGAAAGGTTGCCTAATTTCATTTCACTATCATTCCTCTGAAAATATGATAAATAAATAATTAAATGAATAAATACATATAAATAAATAAAAAATAAATGAATAAACAGAATAGAATAAAACTGATTCAGATAAAAACAAAAATATCTGATAATTACAGATTAATTTTTCTTCTATTTCTCTCGACGAATTTCTTTGATTTAGCAAACGTCAGTTATTATCCATCTGAAAATAAATGAATAAATACATGAATAAATGAATAAATACATATATAAATATAATGAAATGAAATAAGATAAAAACAAGTGAAGTGGATTACAATTCGATGCTTTACAAAGCCTTATATGAATAAGTGTAGGGGGGAAATTGATTGTAATTGGTTCCTGAGTCAAAGGTATAGGCTTGAATGTTCAGATTAAATACTTTGAACATTATCTTCATTGTTAAATCAGATTTTATAGCAAGAACATCCAAGGTAACTCCATTTTGCCTTATTTAAACCAGTGATGATGACTGTCTCATTCAAAATCTAACTATCTAAAAAAAATTAAATTCTGCAAACCGTCCTTACGTAATTAGGTTTGAATCAAAACAAAGTTTGGTATAATTGATATAAAACCATTCTGATATAAAAAAGAGGCATCAAAATACATATCCAAATAATGAGGAAAAAAAATACAAAATTCCAATAATAACAAACAGTGATACATGACAACACTGGACTTGTGATTCGAAAAGTGAATATTTGAGAATTGTATTTATCCTTGATTTGCAGCGCCTGAAAAGCAACGTGAAATTCAGGCACATTGACCCCTAAACTACGTGTCCAAATATTTGAACAATCCTAACTATTAAACGTTTTGAATGTTGACAAAACACAAGTCTTCGTTGGAGCGTAGGATATGCGCTCTGATGAGATCGTAGTATTAATTCATAGTCACTGCTTTACAATCAGTGAATGTTTCCTAATCTTTTAGGAAATGTCAATTACATTCAAGCTTTTGTGTGTGCGTGTGTTTTTGTGTGTGTGTGTGTGTGTGGCCGCTTGGTGGGCAATTTTTAGGGATAAGATTATGAGTAAAAAATTTTAATTATCCTTAATTTATTAGAAACAGAGAAATCATATATATATATATATATATATATATATATATATATATATATATATATATATATATATATATATATATATATATATATATATATATATATATATATATATATATATATATATATATATATATATATATATATATATATATATATATATATATATATATATAAATATATATATATATATATATATATATATATATATATATATATATATATATATATATATATATATATATATATATATATATAATATTTGACCAAGAGGTGCGAGGTCATTTTCGCCTGTTTTTTTCTAAAGCGTTTTCAAACTACCTAAGTAAAATGGAACAAAAGATAACAAAGAAGACTCGGTTTTACAAACAGCAGCTAAGCTCTGCTGGGTATATACCCATTCAGTGCATACAAGAGTCATTTTCTGTTTTTTAAATCTTCAGGTGAGGATTAATTTGAGTTCTTAGGAAAATCTAGACGAGGCAAAAGACATTAATCCGGATTTTATATGACGTTTTTATTCTTGTGATAGAAGTTAGACGTATATATACACACATATATGGATATATATATATATATATATATATATATATATATATATATATATATATATATATATATATATATATATATATATATATATATATATATTCGATGAAATTGTGAGGCAATTGTAGAGAACTGATGAAGCATTAAAAAAAAAGAACAAAAAAAAATAAAATAATTGATGACTAGAAGCTTTAATAAAGAATAGGTCGTAGTTGTGATTACCAGGCACGTAATAACACAGACTGACTGGTTTGCCATATATTTTATTATTATTATTATTATTATTATTATTATTATTATTATTATTATTATTATTATTATTATTATTATTATTATTATTATTATTATTATTATTACAAATATGATAAATAAAGGATTGAGACTAAAGGCATGGGAAGCAAGAAGCAGAATATGCCCACCACTGACGTAAACAATTTTAAAAAAAAGGAAAAGGCCCAGAAATGCTGATAATCTGAGATTTTCCATATATTTTTCTACTAATCAGTTCCTCCTGCTGTTTAAGGCTTTACAAATGTATCCATGATACGACATTTGAAACTGATAATAGGTTCTCTGTCTTGCTTGTTTGTAAAAAAAAAAAAAAAAAAAACAAAGTTATTGAAAATGTTTTAAACGAATTTTCCACTGAAGGACACCAAATCCAAAAATAACGCCATAAAAAAGGTTAAAAAATGCGCCGAAGTCTCTTCGGCGCAATCGAGTTTTCTGTACAGCCGCTACAGCGTATAATCAAGGTCGCCGAAAATAGAACTATCTTTCGGTGGTCTCGGTATAATGCTGTATGAGCTGCGGTCCACGAAACTTTAACCACGGCCCGGTGGTGGCCTATCCTATATCGTTGCCATAAGCACGATTATGGTTAACTTTAGTCTTAAATAAAATAAAAACTATTAGAGGCTAGAGGGCTGCAATTTGGTACGTTTGATGATTGTAGGGTGGATGATCATCATACCAATTTGCAGCTGTCGAGCCTCAGTAGTTTTCTAAGGTTTGAGGGCGGACAGAAAAGTGCGGACAGAATAATGTGAGGACGGGCAGACAAAGCCGGCACGATAGTTTTCTTTTCAGAAAACTAAAATGCCCATCACTGACGTAAACATATTTAAGAAAGAGGAAAAGACGTAGAAGTCCTTAAGATATACGCACTTTCAATTAAGTTTCTATTTATCATATTTTCTGCTGCTTAAACATATATAAAAGTTTCCTGACCAAGACATTTGAAATAGAGAGGTCCTCTTTCTTACTTGTATGTAAGTAAAACAAGTTTTTAAAAATTTTTGTAACAGAACTTTCCGCTGAATGACATCAAATATTGTTCGAAGCAGCTGTAATGACAACAAGGTAGTTTGGTATTCAGAACCTTAATTACCGTAATTCCGGAAATTCTCCGTCACATTACTTGCTCCCCGTCATTCATTAATTGCCACATCGTATCCTACAAAAATTAAATCACACGAATTAATAATTTGAAGTTTGTATGTATAGTGGCAATAACAAGATTGTTTTCTTTCTCCCATACAGACAGATTGTGTTTTGCTTCTCCGAAACTTTCTAAATACGAAAGCAGAATACATAGAATTCGAGAGTAGTCTGGAGTGTGATCCCCACACCGACAGGATCATTTTGACCAGTGGTTCTCAAACTGGGGGTAATTACCCCCGTGGGGGGATAATTACACCGTTCCTGGGGGTAACGAGGCACTTTCTAAAAGTAATAGTTCTCTGGGGGTAAAATTCAGTAAATTTATGTATAAGGATAATACATAAATGAACAAATAAATTAATAAATAATACAAAAGTAAATAGATTAATTTTTATCATAATTATAATTATGCAAATTATACCCACAACATTCGTTTTCTTCAATACCGAAAGAAAATGGATTGCGATGAAGAGTCATTGTGATATACAGAACAACGCTTTAATTTTAATTGTTTGTCAGAGGAATAATGCCTAAAATCTAAATTCTTTATTTCTTAAGACTTGAGAAAAAGTAAAATTAATTTCTTACATATAAGATGCACTAGAAATTAAACATTCCAATATCTTTCTTTCCTTTATATTATAACTTCACATGAGGGGGGTTAACGATACCGAAAAATTTCAGAACCACTAATTTAGACCTTCTCAGTGCCAGATGAAATTATCTTCCCACAAATTGCATTTCGCAAAATTTTGACCACACTTCGTTTTCGAAATGGAAAGAAGATCCTTGAATATTCTATGAAGCGCCGCCGAGTAATTTGGCCGGGAAGAATTTTTTTCTCTCACGTCGTGAGAGATGTGGTCGCTCCCAAGATAAAAAAAAATGTTTTCGCTCGCTTTTATT
>NC_089797.1:9760394-9795394 GCF_040412425.1 Macrobrachium rosenbergii
GAGAGAGTCACCTGGCTTCGTGCGCAACGTGTGGAAATTCTCTGACTTAATGAGTTCTCGGAATATAAACCGTTTGACGTAAGTTAAGAAGCAATAAAGAAACAGGAACACTTTCTAAATGTTTTCTGTGCCTCATTATTTTTCTTATGGATTGTTTAATGGAATATCTAATAAGAGATCTGTGTGTAGATACAAGCACTGAAGGTTGCTAGCAAGGAAGATGTTTTATATAAAGTAGTTATTATTATTATTATTATTATTATTATTATTGAGAAGATGAACCCTACTCATATGGAACAAGCCCGCAGGGGAATTTGACTTGTAATTTAAGCCTAATGAGAGAGATATATTATATATATGTATATATATATATATATATATATATATATATATATATATATATATATATATATATATATATATATATATATATATATATATATATATATATATATATATATATATATATATATATATATATATATATATATATATATATATATATATATATATAGAGAGAGAGAGAGAGAGAGAGAGAGAGAGAGAGAGAGAGAGAGAGATAAAGATAAAATCCACGAAGGAGGGAAACTGGAGTGCTGCGAGGCCTTCGACTGTCTGTCGCCCTTTAATTAGCAGATAGTCGAAAGGCCTCGCAGCACTCCAGCGTTTCCCTTGCCTTCGTGGATTTTATCTATATATATATATATCCATCACGTTCCATATTTTCGTGATTCAGTTATACACACACACATACATACATTATATATATATATATATATATATATATATATATATATATATATATATATATATATATATATATATATATATATATATATATATATATGTATATATATATTTGGATATACATGCATATGTATGTTTTAACTAGCACCAGCGTTGGACAAATACATATATGCATCAGAGCAATTCATGTTTACCATGGAATAAGAAAATTCTTCGGAATGTGCATAAATATTTAAGCATGACAAATTCCCGGTGAGCCTCGTTTATATTTACATTTTCTTACAAAGAGAGCAATTCTTTTACGGTCTCTTCACATACCTTGAAAAGATGCGTGTTTTCACAAAGCGTAATTGATGGTTACATTCATCATGACATTGTTTTGTAAGTTTATGGTATGAAAATTTTACATCTGGCGGGCTTCGTGTCCTGCAATAAGTGCTTACATTTTGGGTTGTATGTATATACTAGCTGACCAATCCGGCGCTGCCAGGGAAAATTCTGAAGGACAACTGATAAGCTCTCTCTCTCTCTCTCTCTCTCTCTCTCTCCCCTAGCACCTCCTCTACTCTCGGTCTCTCTCTCTCTCTCTCTCTCTCTCTCTCTCTCTCCCGTCTCCCTAACTCCTCTCTCTCTCTCTCTCTCTCTCTCTCTCTCTCTCTCTCTCTCTCTCTCTCAGGTTAAGATAGTTGCTTCAATTACATTGCCCAGCATTTTTTACATTTTAAATTTCACCCTTTCTCACTTCTCACTCCCCAATCCTGTCAAGGATGAACTTGGACTTAAAGGGCATCGGGGGTGTCATTATTCATCTCAACGACTTCGAAATCTATGGATTAGACACTAATATCTGTCATTTTTTACATTTTATTTTTCATCCCTTCTCAACCCCCTCCCAATCGGGGCTGAATTTGGACTTAAAGGGCATTGGGAGTGTCACTTTTCACCTCAGCGACCTCGAAAACTGTGGATTAGACACTAATATTTGTCGTTTTCGGTTATTTTTACATGCCACCCCCTTCCCATCCTAACCCCCTTTGGTGCCAATTATTTCTTACCCCACAGTATTCTTTCCCAGATAATAAGTCATATGTATACCAATTTTGGTTGAAATTGCTCCATGCGTTTCAGAGTTAGGCTGGAATACACACACTCACATACATATATACTGTATATATATATATATATATATATATATATATATATATATATATATATATATATATATATATATATATATATATATATATATATATATATATATATATATATATATATATATATATATATATATATATATATATATATATATATATATATATATATATATATATATATATATATATATATATATATATATATTTATATATATATATATATATATATATATATCTATATATCTATCTATCTATCTATCTATCTATCTATCTATCTATATATATATATATATATATATATATATATATATATATATATATATATATATATATATATATATATATATATATATATATACACACACAACCACATATACAACATGTAACGTTTTAGGGAGCATAACAAGGAGAATATAAATGTAAGAAATGCCACATCTGGAATGTAAACTGATGAATCAACAAGGAGAAAGGAGGTAAAAGAGAATAGCCAAAATGACAGACATTTACTTAGTTTCGAATTGTGTTCAAACATAAGATTATCAGAGGAGATTGACTTACATATAATGTGAACTTGAATAATATAAAACAATTTAAATGACAGAAAAATACTAAATGCACCGCAGTCTAATCAGTCGTTTTAAGTAATGGTTCAGTCATGGGTTTTGCTATAGATCCGCCAAGCGTTACAAAATCGGGTCTCAAGATAATAGAAGTAAAATGTTTTTCACTTCATAAGAAGAATTGAGAGACACAAAGTTAAATAAATGGGTAAATATAGAAATAACACTGAAATTACCAAAGTCTACAGTGATTTGTACTTAGTGTCAAATTTATATCACAAGCAGGAACTGATGAAAATACAAATGAAATTATATAAAATAATTAAGTACTACTTGAAAATTAAAAAAGTCTGTAAAACTTTACGAAGCCTGATAATTCAGGGAAAGCCTCATTTTGCAGCCTCACACAAACACCCACATTTTATGGTAAGGCTTAAGAACTGTGATTTGTCGCCATGCAGTTCTCGGTCCCTGAAGATTAAGAAAAACCCGCAGAATGTAACTTGTTGAGGAAGAAGATTTTAAGTCCTCGATTTGAAAACATTGAGAAAAAACACGACAATAATATACAGAATGATATGAAATGCAACTAGAAGGCAACTAGAAACAAAAATGTTTTTAAATCCAGATTGCTTTTACGGGCTGCTCTGTGATTAAGATCCCGTGCTGGCATAAAGCCAGTTTAACCTTAAACAACAACATATTTTATATTATTAGTTGTCGTTTTAAAATGCCACAGATTGGCGAAGCAGCTGACGCGACAAACGAAAGAATTAAAGAGAACAATAAATGGAAGACACAAGTTGCGGTATTTTTCACCAGAAACTGACGTACAAGATCAAGCCAAAACTTAGACGATGTGAAGATTCCTGCATTAAGCATATTATAATAACCACAATAGCCTCTTAACTTATCGAATTCTTCGCACCTTTTGGATACTGTTGTAACTGTAAAGCCTGAGATTCAAATACAAGATTATGAATGAATATATGAATATATAGATATATATATATATATATATATATATATATATATATATATATATATATATATATATATATATATATATAATGCACTGCTTTTGACCTCGTTCTTGTACTCCTATGTGGGTTCGAATCCTGCTACAGATGTCAGATTAAATATGTATTTAGTAACAAGTGACCAGTAGATTATATATATATATATATATATATATATATATATATATATATATATATATATATATATATATATATATATATATATATATATATATATATATATATATATATATATATATATATATATATATATATATATATATATATATATATGTGTATATATATATATATATATATATATATATATATATATATATATATATATATATATATATATATATATATATATATATATATATATATATATATATATATATATATATATAAGTGTGTCTGTGTCTGTACTGAATGGAACATAAGTACAATAGTGAAGTCAGTGGGCACAACATTATGACGTACCATTCCAGTGTCTATTAAATAAATGAGCATCAACTTCCACAATACTGTCTGTAGAGCGGATCCACAATTGTGTAATAAGTGAACTAATGAAGTCTGGTCTCAGGGGATTTAACGTTTATGTATCTCTTCTTACAAAAGGAGTGGTCCACAAAATCTCTTCTATAAAGACACGAGTTATACAACACTACCAGACACAATACCTCTGGACTATTGTAAGAAATTCCAATAGCCCATTCATATAAGAGGGAAACTGCAGACGTACAAATATAAATCAATAATGCTCCGGAAATAGTTCATTGAAGGTTCTGAAGGCATTAAAAAAATGGGAATTACTTCTGTAAGTGTAAGAATCTTCTCGAACAATGCTAATTTTTCGGACAAGCTTTTAAATTTAGCGAGAAATCCATTTACAGTTAAATGTTGAAAATCATTACACACTTATATATATATATAAAGACAAAATCCACGAAAGAAGGAGAAACAATGAAATGCTGCAAGGCCTTTCGACTTACAGTAAAGGACTATAAGTCGAAAGGCCTTTCAACACTCCATTGTTTCTCTTTCATCGTGGATTTTTTTTATTTATATATTCATCACGTTCCGTATTTTCGTGATTCAGTTATACATACATACACACACATACAAACACAACACACACACACACATATATACTATATATATATATATATATATATATATATATATATATATATATATATATATATATATATATATATATATATATATATATATATATATATTGCGTCTATATATATATATAAAATGCGTTGCGTCTGGTGAAAAACACGCAGACTTCTTTCTTCCATTTATCGTCTTATTTCTTTTATTTTTGTCACGACAGCCGCTTCACCATTTTGTACTGACAACTAGCATGCAATCTATTGCTGTGTTAAGATTAATCTGGCTTTATGCCAGCACGGGATCTTCCTCACAGAGCAGCCCGTAAAAGCAATCTGGATTTAAAACCATTTTTGTTTTTCCTCGTTTCATTTCATGTTATTCTGTATATTATTCTCGTGCTTTATCTCTTTATATTTTGGAAATGAAGACTCAGGCTCCTTCCTCCGCAGTAAGTTACATTCTGATGTTTTTTTTTTTTTCTTCTAATCCTTATGGACCGAGAACTGCATGGCGACAAATCCGCCTTCTAAAGCCTTATCCTAAAATGTGGGTGTCTGGGTGAGATGCAAAAGGAGGCTTTCCTTGAAGTACCAATCTTCGCAAAAGCTTTAGTTTTTTTTTTTTTTTTTTGCATGTGGAAGTTGCTAAGAGTATTTGAATATTTTATATCTTTTCTCGGGGGTGGGTGTATTTTCTTCAATGTTTGCGCATGGTGTGAATTTAGCATTAAGTACACACCACTGTCGACCTTTGTAATTTCAGTTTTTTTTATATTTTTCCTTTTATTTTCCCATACCTTCGAGTCTAAGTCATTCTTATGGAATGCAAAACATTTCAATTCTGTTATACTGAAATGAGACCAATTTTTGTAGCTCTTGACGGAACTATTACAAAATTCATGACTGAACTTTTGCTTTTAACATATTATCCGACCGTGTTGCTTTAAGTGTTTGTTGACAGATAAATCATTTTCATATTGTATGCAATTTCAACACTTGAGTAAGTCAGTTCCTCAAAAGACGTATTATGGCTGAACAAAATTTTTAACTAACTAAACGTTTATCATTTTGGTTATTCTCATTTACCTCCTTCCTCCTTATAGTTTAATCTTTCTATATTCCAGTGGTCCTTTATTCCTCACACTGCTGGACTTTGGAACAGTCTCCCTGAGAATGTCGTGCAATTGGAATTTCGGAAGTTCAAGTGAAGATGCAATGAAATGCTACCCTAATACTACTCTTGCATTTTAATACATTTTATTCATTAATTTATTCATTTATTTGTTTTCTTTTTTAATAAGCGAGATCTCCTCTTTCTGTATTTCCCCTTACCTCATCTTTCTTATTCCTAATGAAAACCAAATTCTTTGGAAGCTGGAATTTCAAGTCTGTGGCCCCAGTGGGGGTGTTCCTTATGAATAGAGTTCGGCTTCTGAATAATAATAATAATAATAATAATAATAATAATAATAATAATAATAATAATAATAATAATAATAGTATTACTATGTCAGTATGCTTTACACTTATAATCCATTTGTTATGCTCCCATAATACTCCAGATTTTTAATTTTTTTGTAAGTTGATGAACAGTGTACAAAACTGTGGTTGAAGGCCCCATGACTTTTCATTTTATTAGAAGGTGATAATACCTCTTATTGTTTATATATATATATATATATATATATATATATATATATATATATATATATATATATATATATATATATATATATATATCATAATATACAAATATCGATTAATATCAAATATCGCTTAATATCAAATCCACGCTACCTGGGGAATATCCCCGATTAATAAATGGACGGGCACTGCCGAGTCTCGATCCCACGACACACAGACGCGCATCCAGCGAATCCAGTCGACGCTCGGTGGTTAGCGTTGACTGGATTCGCTGGATGCGCGTCTGTGTGTGGGATCGAGACTCGGCAGTGCCCGTCCATTTATCACTTATAAATTCCCTTCGGTGATAATTCCCCATCGGGGATATTCCTGAGGTAGCATGGATTTGATATTAAGCGATATTTGTAGCTTCATGATCGTATATAAATCACGGTGTGATAAAATGTCATATATATATATATATATATATATATATATATATATATATATATATATATATATATATATATATATATATATATATATATATATATATATATATATATATATATATATATATATATATATATATATATATATATATATATATATATATATATATATATATATGTGTGTGTATGTATGTGTTTACAATGCGTTTACAATTAATAATAAAAAATTACTTTCTTCTTGAAGTATGAGTTTCTTGCAGCGGCCAAATTACTGGATATCATTAATTAGTTCTATTGTTTCTGTACTTTGCAAAGTGCAAATGGATACAGCATAATGTGACGTATAGGAGTCGGATATTAATGGATTGTTCTTAATTTTAGCATTCTGTAAAAGAAAACTATTGTGCCGGCTTTTGCATGTCCGTCAGCGCTTTATTAGGTCCGCACTCTTCTTCTGTCCGCCCTCAGATCTTAAAAACCACTGAGGCCAGAGGGCTGCAAATTGGTACGTTGATCATCCACCCTCAAATAATCATACATACCAAATTGCAGCCCTCTAGCGTTAGTAGTTTTCATTTTATTTAAGGTTAAATTTAGACATAATCGTGCTTCTGGCAACGATATAGGATAGGCCACCACCTGGCCATGATTAAACTTTCATGGGCAGCGTCTCATACAGCACTGTACCGGGACCACCGAAAGACATCTATTTTCGGTGGCCTTGATTATACGCTGTGGCGGCTGTACAGAAAACTCGATTGCGCCGAAGAAACTTCGGCGCATTTTTTACTTGTTATACTTTTATACTCTACTCACGGCTTTTTGCAGTAGCATTCAACAGCTATCTCGTCTGCTATTTAGGTCATGCCAATAGTATTTTCCTCTACTCTTTTTTTTTTTTTTTATCGACAATTTTATAAATAAACTAGATAAATAAGCGGAATACTTTATTTCACACAGAAGCCAAAATTGCATTAATCACGTGTCTGTCAAAAATCCCAATAACATTTTATACGGTTTTATTTGATTATAATAGTCAAACGTCCATGATTTGGCTAAATTAAATAAAGAGAAAATCGTTTTATAATCAAACTTTTCACATTCAGTGTCTATATTGAAGCGAGATGAAAAGCGTTTTCATTGAAAGCTTTTAACATTGTTTAATATATATATATACATATATATATATATATATATATATATATATATATATATATATATATATATATATATATATATATATATATATATATATATATATATATATATTTATATATAAATATATATTCATATATATATATATATATATATATATATATATATATATATATATATATATATATATATATATATATATATATATATATATATATGTACTGTGTGTGTGTGTGTGGGTGTGTGTGTATGGTTGTGTTCGTGCGTGTGGGTGTGTGTTTACGTGTGAGAAAAGAAAACCAAATACCACTATGCAACTCCACCCACCTGCCGGAAAAACGACAAAGGAGGAAACATCAGAAACAGACCCTTTGAGGAGAACAAAAGCCCACAGAAATATCCCAGGAATAAGATTTCAAAAGCAGAGTGAAACAAAAGCCTATTCATCTTACCGATCCAGCAAATGCTAACTTCGATACGGGAGAGGCAAGGATTCTGAGCTCAAAGGAGCAACCATTGTTCATGATTATGTAGAGAGAGAAAAAGAGAGACTTGCGTTCAATAGCGAGTCTGAATTTGAATGCCAAAGCTCTGTTCGGAAATGGGGATAGATAAGTATTGTATAACATCTGTTTTCTGTTCGTTACTGGCCTTCGAGGAAAGGTCTTTAATTCGGTACTGATCTCACTGACCTTCAGAGACAGGTTAATAGTTCACTGTTGACCTTCCAAGACAGGTCAGTATTTCACACAGGGCAGTAGTTCACTGCTGACCTTCCAAAACAGGTAAATAGTTCACTACTGACCTTCTAAGACAGGTCAGTAGTTAACTACTGACCTTCAAGGACAGGACAGTAGTTCACTGCTGACCTTCAAAGACAGGTCAGTAGTTCACTAATGACCTTCAAAGACAGGTCAGGAATTAACTACTGACCTTCAAGGACAGGACAGTAGTTTACTACTGACCTTCTAAGACAGGTCAGTAGTTCACCGCTGATCTTCAAAGACAGGTCATTAGTTTACTACTGACCTTGAAGGACAGGAGGAGTACTGACCTTCAGCCTACTGAGTTCCTGCTGACCTTAAGAAGACAGGTCAGTAGTTCACTACTGACCTTCAGGGACAGGACAGCAGTTCACTACTGACCTTCTAAGACAGGTCAGTAGTTCACTAATGACCTTCAAAGACAGGTCAGCAATTAACTACTGACCTTGAAGGACAGGACAGTAGTTCACTGCTGACCTTCAAAGACAGGTCAGTAGTTCAATACTGACCTTCAAAAAGGTAAGTAGTTCAGCTGACATTAGTTCAGTAGTTCACTGACTGACCTTCAAAGACAGGACATTAGTTCACTACTGACCTCCAAAGACAGGTCAGTAGTTCACTACTGACCTTCAAAGGCAGGTCAGTAGTTGAACACTGACCTTCAAAGACAGGTCAGCCATTACTGAAGGTTCTTTGCAGCTTCCAATCGCTACCAGATGCTTGAAGGTACGTGTGTCCCCGTCCTAGGGGGGAATAAAACACACACACACACACACACACACACACACACACATATATATATATATATATATATATATATATATATATATATATATATATATATATATATATATATATATATATATATATATATATCAAATATTTATTGCAGGTCACGAAGTCCGCACATGTAAAATTTTCATCAAAATCCTGCCATAACATTTTACTATTTTACTTATAAACAAAACAAAACAATTTAATGATGAATGTAATCATCAGTTACACTTTGTGAAAACACGTGTCTTAAATATGCCATATTGTCCTTATTTCCAGGCCGTTGTTATGGTACAGTATATGAAAAGACAGTAAAAGAATTCTTCGCTTTGTAAGAAAATGTAAATATAAATGAGGCTCTCAGGGCATCTGTCATGTTTAAGAATTTATGCACATTCCGCGGAATTCTCTTCCTCCAGGTAAGAACAAGGTGCTCTGACGCATTTGTGTTTTTGTCCATAACTGATGTTAGTTGAAACTTTTACACACACACACATATGTATATATATATATATATATATATATATATATATATATATATATATATATATATATATATATATATATATATATATATATGAAGTGACTTTGTACCTGATGTGGAGAGGTGATCTTCTTACAAATTGTGTGCTCATCATCCTTAGGATATATGCAATACCCGAAAGGCCGCTTGGAGAAACAAGCAAAACACGAAACACAAAAAATTATAAGTTATTATCATCAGAGAAAAAAAGTATTACAGAAAAGATGGGGAACAGTTAAGACTTTGTAAAATGCTCTTGACTGCGTAGCCTCACATTATTAAGGAAATAAGCTCTCGGTGGAGTAATGTAATATTAAAAAAGCTGAAATCGAGGAACACTGACAGTTTGTATATATATATATATATATATATATATATATATATATATATATATATATATATATATATATATATATATATATATATACATATGTTTATATATATATATATATATATATATATATATATATATATATATATATATATATATATATATAAGGTTTATGCGTTTGTATGTTACTCTCAAGATAACAAAAACCTTTCCTCCTTTTATTCTGTACCTTCTTTACTTGTCTTCTTGTAAGATATTATTACTATTTTTATAAAGCCCTTAAAAGATTTTTTTTCAGTCCTTTGAGTCCCACTTTCACTCTGAGGTCGCTCTGTTGCCCTCACGGCTGACTTAATTATAATATTTGCTTCACTTTTTTTAATAAACCTGGTCTTGTGCAAGGTAGCCCTTGTTTTCTTCAGCTAATCGTACCTTTCCTGGTTCTGTTGTAATGATGTCATTATTAACCTTTAACTTTATACATTAATTAATCTTCTCTCGTATTCCTTAGAACTTCTCCCTCATCCAGAGGTTCCTTACAAACCCTGAGTAGCCTCTCTGTCACGCCATTACCACCTTATTGCTATATGTCATCAGGTTATCTCCTTAAACCTTGCTGTCTAACTATTATTTGACATCTTAATTGGTCTCGTTACATCTTCAACAGCGTCTTGCACATTCTCAAACTTACACTAACCTTTCCAGTCCTGTGTCATTTAGCTCTCCTTTTAGCTTTCTGAAAACAAAACTATTGTTCCGGCTTTGTCTGTGTCAGCACTTTTTTCCGTCCGCACTTTCTCTGTCCGCACTTTTTCTGTCGGCCCTCAGATCTTAAAAACTACTGAGGATAGGGGGCTGTAAATTGGTATGTTGATCATCCACCCACCAATCATCAAACATACCAAATTGCAGCCTTCTAGCCTCAGTAGTTTTTATTTTATTTAAGGTTACTGTGAGCCATAATCGTGCTTCTGGCAACGATATAGGATAGCCAACACCTGGTTGTGGTTAAAGTTTCGTGGGCCGCGGCTCATACAGCATTATACCGAGACCACCGAAAGATAGATCTATTTTCGGTGGTCTTGATTATACGCAGTAGCGACTGTACAGAAAACTCGATTGCGCCGAAGCAACTTCGACGCATTTTATACATGTTCTTCTAGAGTGTACGTTCATGAATCTTCAAAATAATCCCTTCCAGGACACTAGACTGCATTCGCTTCAGGTAGCACCTCTTCATTTTCAACTTTTTTTCTGAGCCCCATATACTTCTAAGAACCTTCTTTATCATCCATAAGATTCTCTCTCATCTTTATTCTTTCTCATCCTTCCCCTTAATTGTTTGCTTTTTTCCATGACTTTCTTGATGACTGGCCTTGTCATCTTCCCGGAAAAGTGCGCATAACCCTTTTTGTCTAGCAAATTACTCTTTGATAATCTTTTCCTTCAGTGAACACATAATTCCCTCTTTTACTACGCACTGGTTTTCTCTCGTATTCACACCCCTCCCCTCACCCCTTTCTATATCCTTCAGTATTCCCTACTGACCCTCCAACCCCATCATAAAATATTACCATTGTTTATAGACCTTGTTTCATTCATTTTCTCTTTACGTCACTTTTCTCACCTTCTATTCCATTCAAATCCGGCCAGGGTTCGAACCATGATATGGTTTAGAAACAATGACAAAAAGTGACTTTAGCCACCCGGCTGTCAAGAAAGATTTAGATAGATGTACAAAGGCCTATCGAATTTAGGTCCTGTACTTAGATTCAGCATCATCTGTCTCCACAATTTTATTTTTTTTCTTCTAATTTCATCTCAGAATATCGTTTCCCTCTTCCACGTTCACTAATTGTTTTCCAACCTACCTGTCACAATATCATTTAAAGGCATAGAACTTGATAGATAGACTAATTTCCATAGTACTTACCGAGGAAGTGGTTGTCTCCGAGTGGATCAACGCATACATAACTTCCTTCTGCCGAGAACAATCGGATTCAACAAGACGGGTCTTCGTCCCAATAATTATCAGCGAGGCCTTCATTAGCCTAAAAGCTGAAGTCATTACACTATGAGCCTCAGAAGTGGGGGTAATATAATTAACTTTGATGATGTTAGGCCCTTGCTGCTACAGCTCCAATAACATCCAGTAATGGGTTGCTTAAATTTCATTGCAGTTGACATTGCATTAAGTCAAAATGCTGTTATCTTGACTACAAGACTGAGTACATAGCTAAGGAAAGTTAGATTTTCAATAATTACCGATGTATATAAAACGTTTAAAGACTCATATCTATACTTTTTTTATTAATTTTCAATGTGCTTGCAGAGAACGTATACGAATAATTACCCGTTCTATATTTTAAAGACTCGAATTTACACCTTTTTATTACTTTTCAATGTACTTGCAGAGAACGTATATGAATAATTATCCGTTCTGTATTTTAAAATCGCATTTTATGAATGACAAACAACAGAAAATAAATTTCTTCTCATTCTTACCTGTATTGATTTGACAATAAGCTTTTGAAAATGTTCTTTCGTGTTGATTATTTCTGATGCACCCTTTCGCTGGGTACAATTTTCATTTTCGTTTTAACAGGTCTCAAAATTGTTCATCGTTATCAATACATTAATTTCTTATTTTTGTTTTTGCTTTCTCTCTGATTTCTCTTGACACCTGACAGGTATCTTACCTCCTGAGGATATCAGCTTGCTTTTCTTATCTTGATCTTTCTTGGAGAATTTTCTGTAACTTATCCCAATACTCCAGAGGGAATACAAGCCACATCAAAAACATTTAGATATAAATACGTTGCACTGAAACAACCAAATGAGGAAGTTGATATTCGAATCTTTACATTATCACATTCCAGGAATTGTATCGAAAGTGATTTGAGTCTCCCTTCTTTAAAGAAGGTGAAATATTTATCTATTTGTTTTTTATTATAGCATAGATATAAATTCAATAGAAAGTTGAATTTCATTTCATTTTAATGGTAGGAAAATACTATTTCATTTATCTGCATACTTTATTTCTTATTTATAGAATGTATATGAAACGATAAAACATAAAAATTCCTTTCGTTTTAATCCTAGTTGAGAATACCTGCCATTTTATCATTGATAGACTTCAATTTTCTCTCCTTTCAATTCACGTATCAGTTTTATGCATCCGATTCTTTGTTAATCGAAGTGGACCAAATGGAACGATTTTATCGTGGCCAAATGTATGCACAGTCCTCGCGTGAAAGCCCTTGATCCCTGGAAGTCATTCATTCAATTTTATAACGTAGGGTGGGATAAATTGGCCGGGTGGCGCCAACGGCAATGCGATGGATTGAGTGATACGATCGCTGATCCAGAGATATGTAGGGATGCTGCGACAGAGAGAGAGAGAGAGAGAGAGAGAGAGAGAGAGAGAGAGAGAGAGAGGGAGAAATACGAAACAGGGAGACGGGGCGAGTAATATCAGAGAGAGAGAGAGAGAGAGAGAGGGAGAAAAATAAGGAGAGAGGGGGGAAATGAGAGAGAGTGAGAGAGAGAGAGAGAGAGATGGAGGAGAAATAAGAGGGAGAGAGACGGGGGAACGAGAGAGAGAGAGAGAGAGAAGAGGGGAGAAGTTAGAAAGAAGGAGATGGGGGAGTAATATCAGAGAGAGGGAGAAAGAGAGAAATAAGTTGAGAGAGGGGGAAATAAGAGAGAGAGAGAGAGAGAGAGAGAGAGAGAGAGAGCGAGAGAGAGAGAAGGGGGGAGAAGTTAGAAAGAAGGAGATGGGGGAGTAATATCAGAGAGAGGGAGAAAGAGAGAAATAAGTTGGAGAGAGGGGGGAAATAAGAGAGAGAGAGAGAGAGAGAGAGAGAGAGAGAGCGAGAGAGAGAGAGAGAGGGAGGGGGAGAAAGTAATTATACCTTGGTTTAACCAGACTACTGAGGAGCTGACTAACAGCTCTCCTAGGGCTGACCCGAAGGATTAGACTTATTTTACGTGGCTAAGGACCAATTGGTTACCTAGCAACAGGACCTACAGCTTATTGTGGAATCCGAACCACATTATACCGAGAAATGAATTTCTATCGCCAGAAATAAATTCTTCTAATCCTTCATTGGCCGGCCGGAGACTCGAACGCGGACCCAGCAGAGTGCTAGCCGAGAACTATACCGACCCCTCCAACGAGGAACTGGAAGAGGGAAGAAATGAGAAAGAGGGAGATGGAGCGAGTACTATTAGTGAGAGAGAGGGGGGAGAGAGAGAAATAAGTGGGAGAGAGGGGGAAAATGAGAGAGAAAGAGAGAGAGAGAGAAAGAAAGATGGGAGAGAAATAAGAGGAGAAGAGAGAGAGAGAGGAATAAGGAGAGAGAGAGAGAGAGAGAGAGAGAGAGAGAGAGAGAGATGAGAGAGAAATAAGAGGGAGAGAGACGGAGAGGAATAAGAGAGAGAGAAATAGAAAGAGGAGGGGAGAAATAAGAGAGAGAGGCAGAGAGAAAGAGGGAGATGGGAGGAGTGATATCAGAGAGGGAGAGAGGGAGATAGAGAAATAAGTGAGAGAGGCGGGTGAATGAGAGAGAGAGAGAGAGAGAGAGAGAGAGAGAGAGAGAGAGAGAGAGAGAGGTTGAGGAGAAGTTAGAGAGAGAAAGCAAAACAGGTCTCATACAGCTCAAGTAACTAGCATGGAATAAAAAAAAAAATCTTTATTTTATGCTAAAGGCTTCACTCGTCCTAACAAGTATTGCACTATATCATGAAAAATAAATTTATCAAAACAATATAAGAAATCATATTTCAATTCTGAAAAGAGATAAATACGATCTCCGGAAAAAATGTATACACAAAATATAAAATTGCTCTCAGTAACACTTTTTTTTTATGATACCGCGAATAAATAGGTATCGGATTTTATTATTTTACTTGAAAGACGGATGACGCTTATAATACTTAGACTCTTTTCAATAGCCTTAGAACGTAAAATATAAATGGGGTGCATTGTATACAATTCTATTGATCCATTTTTAGTCAAACCTAAGATTTCTCTGCAGTGAAAGAGCTCATGTCTATTATATTAATTTCCTTGGCTGCCTTTCTGTGTGTGTGTGTGTGTGTGTGTGTGTGTACCTCCCTCTCCCTTCCCTCTCCCCTCCCCCTTTCCCCTTTCCATTCCCCTCCCATTTCCCCTTTCCCTTCCCCTCCCCTCCCTTTCCCCTCCCTCCCCTCCCACCCCCTGGGTATAGGAATGTGTATGGGTATGGTACAAACATGGGTTTGGGTATAGTATAAATATGGGTATGGGTATGATACAGATATGGGTATGGGTATGGTACAGATATGGGTACAGATATGGGTATGGGTATGGGTATGATACAGATATGGGTATGGGTATGGGTATGATACAGATATGGGTATGGGTATGGGTATGGCACGGCTATCGGAACTAGCAAATGCGAGCGACAACGAGCATCTTGCTAGTTTATATGAATTGTCATGTGAGTTAATTTGAGCATGTGCCTGTGCGTTTGTTTGTGGGTTTGTGTCTGTGTGTCTGTATGTGAGAGAGAGATACAGACAGACAGACAGACAGACAGAGAGAGAGAGAGATCCCAGAAATCGATAGCACGCATGTCCATAGAGCAAAATGTTATTAGAAATATTTTTTCCCCTCATAAATTATTCACCACCTCCATTAAGCCTCACATCAAATATGATAATGTATGAAACCCATTGTATTCAGCCATAAATCCGTAGGTTGCCACATCGCCATTTATTTCACGAAGTAACAAATGCAGAAATGGAAAATAGTCAAACGGTAAACCATTCGCAGACTCTCTAAATCTGGTTGAAAAATCACCAGCTCTCGAGTTTGTTTATTAAAAATTATCGAAAACTGCCACTCATGTTATTTAGTTTTTTATATATATATACCCAGTAGGGAGCAGTCAGGCTACCACGGTTTATCTTGTTTAGAAAACCTGCAATTATTCTACCGGATTTTAGTTTTCCGTAAAAAAAAAACTATTGTCACGGTTTTTGTCTGTCCGTCCGCACTTTTTCTGTCCGCCCTCAGACCTTAAAAACTACTGAGGCTAAACGGCTGCAAATTGGTGTGTTAATCATCCACCCTCCAATCATCAAATACACCAAATTGCAGCCCTGTAGTCTCAGTAGTTTTTATTTTATTTAAGGTTAAAGTCAGCCATAATCGTACTGCTGGCAACGCCTAAGATACCAGCAACACAGGCCACCACTGGACCGTGTCTGAATTTCATGGGCCGAGGCTAAGAGTTTAATGGGCCGTGACTGAGGCCACCACCAGACCGTTGCTGAGTTTCATAGGCCGCAGCTAAGAGTTTCATGGCCGGTGGCTGAAAGTTTCATACAGCATTATACGCTGTTCAGAAAACTCTATTGCGCCAAAGAAACTTTGGCGCATTTTTTACTTGTTTATTAATTTTGTGTTGTAGAATTCATTTTATTACAACTGGTTTGATTAGCTTACTCGTATATGTTTTTGTCGTTATTTTTAGCATCTTACATTACTATCATTATTTTTATTCTGGATCATTTAATTTGTAAAGTCCTTCATTGTTACGCTCTCTTAGTTGGTGTTTATTATCATGCAAAAAGATCGATCAAATAAACCTCACTGGTCTATTTGTACAAAATAACGTAACATTTAGCAAAATCTCTTTGATATTATAAAAAAATTTATATTCAGTTCATAGCTGGCTTTTCAAATTTGAAACAGCTTTATCACATGTACATGAATTGCAGAATAAAACTGTTATCCAAATTTGTTTGGCCAACCACAGATTTAATGTCAGATGGACACGTTTGTGTTTACCTTTTTCGGCATCGAGTTATAATGCGTAAAATATTGATATCCCTTCGCTTGATTTATTTTTCAGTTTTCACCAGTGTTCTTGCGCAGTTTTTTATTTGGATATTCATGCATTGATGACCTCTGTTTATTTACATTATTTTGATAACATTTCATGTCCTTATATCTCATTTATATCACATATTTCTGTCTTTATTTTTCAGAAAAAGTTTAGAATAAAAGTAAGATGGCAGTAAGGGGTCCCATGTGAGATTGGTTATACACAACAAACAAAATTTCATGAAGATCAGATACGCTGCTGATTCATTCTCAGATTCATTCAAACTTACGTTAAGACACTTTTGAGAGTGGAAATAAACCAAGCATCAAGGTGTATTCCCTAGAAGCACAATCACTGGCTCTAGTTTCAGAATGACTAATCTTCAGAAAAGATCTCTTAAGTGTTTTTTAATATACTGAGGTAATTTCGTTCGTTCAATAGTTTGTCAAGGTTTCCTGGTACAGTTTTGCGTCATGTTGCTTATTTAGTTATTCAGTATGCCATCGGTAAACTATTTAAACTAAATAGTAGTTAAAATATCACCCACGAGGAAGCTTCCATATTTTTAAACTCTTTCTACATCAATGCACTTATCGAATGTTTCCCTTAGAGTGGTAGATGTTTCCGAATACTCAAGGTCAAGAGAGACAAGGTCTACCCAATTGGGTGGAGTCGCCTCCCACCATGGGGTAACTACGTAGGCGATGACGTATCTTAGAGGTACCTGCTCATTACGGCAATTCACCTGCTGACGCAATATGGAGGTAGACAAAGCTCCGCCTACATGGCGGATTTGGGGCGAAGTGAGCAGACCTTCTCTTTCTCTTGGCTTTGCGAATACCGGTTCTCAGTAAGTCTAGACAGAAGAAGGCACAGGTCGAGGTTGTGAACCCTACGCCAGAGGATATGAGACCCTGTATTCTTGATTAGCGTCTCTTAAATTCAGTAGTAAGGGGTTCATTTGAAATATAGGGTGTACGAATCTCTCTTACCATTGAATTAAGAAAGAGACACTCATCTGCAATTTAGGGTGTCCATCTCTCTCTTACTATTGAATTTAAGACAGAGGCACTCATCTGAAATTTATGATGTCCATCTCCCTTACTACTGAATTTATGACAGAGAAACTCATCTGAAATTTAGGGTGTCCATCGCCCTCTTGCTATTGAATTAAGAAAGAGACACTCGCCTGAAGTACGGGGTGTCATATTTTAGAAGAGCGTCCCTGTCTTAAATTCAACAGTAATCTCAAATCCCAGGTTGATCTGTTTACTAACGACCGTTACCGAGTGGTAGCTAACTATTCAAAATGGCATTGCTAGTCAGGGAAGTATCAAGTATTTGGGATACAGATACAACGTACATAGAAGCAGAGGAGGAACTAGTGAAAGGTTCTGGATTTGTAAATGGAACGCCAATGGGATTCCAAATTTTCCGGTGCAAAGACAATAAAATCATTCTAATTGTCTGGTCTGTTAGCCTAATATACACACAGGTAATTCCTTGGGTGCAGTTGCTCTCAGGTTCCAACTCCTTTTAGACTTGTACGGCCTAGTGGATAGCGCCCTTGCCTTCCACCTGAAAGACCTGGGTTCGATCCCGACGTGAGTCAGAAATTTATTTATATATATGTATATATATATACATATATATATATATAGATAGTTATAGACAGATTATATATATATATATATATATATATATATATATATATATACATGCAGATAGATAAATAGATAGATATATTTCTGCGGCAAGATACCAAGGGAATGCGTTCTGTCTTTCTTAACTTATGTGAATGACAACATGTTTGAAAAAGATATTATTCCTCGTATTGTGCTTGCATTTTGTATTCACAACTTTGTATCCAGCTCCACGCATTCTTTTCCAATCCCAAACTTTAAATTAGATAACGGGAATATGTCCCCAAAATCTTCAAACAACCGCAGACATGCAAGCAGAAACCATTCATTTGGGAATGCATCCATTTTCAAGCACCTCTGCTTTCTCTGTGTTGCTTGCGTCAGACATATTCTTGTCTTTGTGACAGTGCATCATTTTCGTTTATTTTTCACCTTCTTATAGACTAGAAACTATTGTATTTTTATTATACTGAGAAGAAATCAATCTTTTTTTTATATTATTCATCTAAATGAAGCTATTTTATCAGGTAGCTGTGTACACAAACACACACACACACACACACACACACACACACACACACACACACACACACACACACACATATATATATATATATATATATATATATATATATATATATATATATATATATATATATATATATATATATATATATATATATATATATATATATATACACACACACACATATGTGTGTGTGTATGTGTGTGTGTGCGTGTGTTATACGGTTCCTTTACCCTAAATATAAAAGGTTACTGCAACCTTTCTTTTATTAGGCTTTTCATTATAGTACACCATATGCATTTAAATACTGAAAATATACTTGCGATACTTCCTTTTCATGTGAACACATTTATTTTACAAAATAAAAAAACTATTCGATACCTAAAAATGTTCATATATGCTGTTAATTATGTTAGATACCTTTGAAAACTGCTAGAGACAAACTACAGTGATTTTAAAGGAACTGGACGTCTAATGAACAACAGCATTCTATAGATTTTAGTTCTGAAAATAGGAGTATCATCAAAAAACAAGATCACCCACAAAAAAAAAAACAGGTAAAAAATGCACCGAAGTGTCTTCAGAGTAATCGAGTTTTCTGTACAGCCGCTACAGCGTGTAATCAAAGTCACCGACAAATAGATCTGTCTTTCGGTGGTCTTGGTATAATGCTGTATGAGCCGCGGTCCGTGAAATTTTAACCACGGGCCGGTGGTGGCCTATCCTATATCGTTGCCAGAAGCACGATTATGGCTAAATTTAACCTTACATAAAATCAAAAGTACTGAGGCTAGAGGGCTGCAAGTTGGTATGTTTGATGATTGGAGAGTGGATGATCAACATACCAATTTGCAGCCCTCGAGCCTCAGTAGTTATTAAGATCTGAGGGCGGACAGAAAAAGTTCGGACAGAATTATTGCGGACCGACAGACAAAGCCGCTCAATAGTTTTCTTTTACAGAAAACTAATAAGTTAATTAACCAGACACAAAAACATCGACTATTATAACTACAAAATTTCTGTTAAAAACTTGACATAATGAAGTGGGAATACCATTACCATAATTGAACGGGAGTACCATTCTGTCCACATTGTACGTAAAATGGTATGAAGAAAATGCCCAAATACCTTAATGAATAACGAGGCCCACAATAGCCTTTTGTACGTCGCCTTCAACTACCTTTGTTGTATTATGTTCGTGGATAATTATGAAGAGTCATTCCATACCCCACTGCGACGTGTATGATGAGAATAATAGAATTATGTATTCATCATAAAATAGGTAGGAGCATCCATGTATATAAAGGGGTTGTCTAGATTACACAGACACACACACACACACACACACACACACACACACACACACACACACACATATATATATATATATATATATATATATATATATATATATATATATATATATATATACAAAGTAACACCTCACCTTAACAGATCCTTAGAGGGAATGGCGTTCTCAACAAGTAACAAAGTCCGTTCAGTAACAGAGTTCCTCTATTATAGCCCACACTTGAATGTTTTCTAGATATCTATCATAGGTAACAGTAACTCGATATAGTTACTGACATAAACCAGCCCGTGCTTTCCACTAACGTTGAATATAAGAGATATTATCTGAAAATGTATCACGTGTTAAAGGGTAGCATAAGAAAAAACAATCATATTTATAATGTGGTAGTTGACAAGTGCATACGTCCACTAAGTTGAGGCGCTACATATATATATATATATATATATATATATATATATATATATATATATATATATATATATATATATATATATATATGTGTGTGTGTGTGTGTGTGTGTGTGTATGTGTATATATATATATATATATATATATATATATATATATATATATATATATATATATATATATATATATATATATATATATATATATATATATATATATATATATATATATATATATATATATATATATATATATATATATATATATATATATATATATATACATTATATACATAAATACATATACATGTGTGTGTGTACTTTAACTAACCTTTGCGCACATATGCAGATGTACCACAAGGAGAAAGTGCAGCACGGGAAAGCACTGTAATTCCGTTTATGTTAGTGAAAACAAACTTTGCCTTGCAACACTAGTAATCTGCATTTATCAGTATCACACTCGACTCCTCACATATCTAGGGCGATAATGTGTTTTGATAATCGAGATGAATTTCATAGGCTTTGTATTTTCTTTTTGTAAATATTCCGAAGCTTCTTTTCTATAATAATACAACAGTAGCCAATATTAGAATATAATGGTTACTTATTACAGTTAAATATAGATGCATAGGTTGAACTGCATAGATTCTCTATATCTTTTTCTGCATATTACTTATTTCTCTCTTTTAGGATTTTATCATTATTATTATTATTATTATTATTATTATTATTATTATTATTATTATTATTATTATTATTATTATTATTATTTATATTATTATTATTATTATTACATATGGAACAAGCCGACTGGGGCCTTTGACTTGAAATTCAACCTTCCAAAAAGTATAGTATTCATTAGAAAGACGTAACAGACGGTAAAAGGATACACAGAAAGAAGTGATCACTCATTGAAAAATTTTCAAAAATTAACAAATTAATAAGAAAATACACAAGTTCACATTTTACGTGAGACTAAGATTGTAAATAGCAGGAGCTTTCATAAGAGACCTCACATACATGGGTGGAAATGTTGCAGATATGGGTGATTTGTTATTCTTTTCTATTCATCCTTATTATTCCAGAGAAACCAGTTGGAATATATTCAAAACAATATATTCTAACCTGTTACTCTGGAATATATCTAAAAACAACGTTGATTTTTTCATGTATGGGACGAAATTGAGATATTTCTGCCGGCTGTAACTTGTTGGTCATATGGAAGGAAGAAAAAAGTTTATTCTGACAATTGCAATTTACATTAATTTAATATATTTTTATCACATTAATCGACTTCACAGTGTAGTTATTTGTTAATGCTATTTATTACATTGATTTAAATATATATATATATATATATATATATATATATATATATATATATATATATATATATATATATATATATATATATCAAAAAGTATGGCAGCAAATCCATACCACATTATTCTTTCATGATGTTAGCTACAGAATTTGTGTGACCTAGTATCAGTTGGCTCAAATTTTGGTGAAGTGCAATGGTAAACACCTACAAATGGAGTTGAAAATGATACCCCAGAGAGAGAGAGAGAGAGAGAGAGAGAGAGAGAGAGAGAGAGAGAGAGAGAGAGAGAGAGCCGACGAAAATAGTTTTCCCATGATGGACGCAATGAAGAAAATCTTTTTCGATATACCTGCACTTTGGGATTGGGAATCCGTATCCAGAATGGAAAGTTTCAATTTCACTGGGCACTTATAACAGGACTTTGATGGACTTCAATGGCTTCCCACTAATGGTTATGTCTGAATGCAAGGCAATAACCTTTCAGTATCAAGGCCTCGTCCACGTACTTTCTAACAGCAGGGAAAGGATTGAAATGGGACAGAAGCATTTATAAGTCTCCTACTGGGGTGTTGTGGCGATCACGCTCTCGGCCACCTTGATAAATGCACAATTATAATATATATATATATATATATATATATATATATATATATATATATATATATATATATATATATATATATATATATATATATATATATATATATATATATATATATATATATGAATGTTTGTATGTTTGTAGTTAGTTTGTATGATGGTGCGCTATAGAAATCCAACCGCTTGACGGCCTTAGACAAAATTTGGCACGTGGCCATCATTTGACCCAACTTAGATAACAGGGTAGGTTTTAAACCCGTACCCCCTTCCCCTATCTCCCATCCCCTTCCCCCTTCCCTTTGTAACTTATGTGGTAAATAAACTCTTCGGGTTTATCATACCTCATTTCATGCACTCGAGACCATAGATATACAGTATATTATTGAAAATGCTTTTCAGTCACCACAGTAATACCTGGATAAAAGGGACAGAAAGCACAGTAATACCTGGATAAAAGGGACAGTCACCACAATCATACCTGGACAAAAGAGACTGACAGCACAGTAATATCTGGATAGAAGGGACAGTCACCCCAGTAATATCTGGACAAAATGGATGGTCACCACAGTAATATCTGGATAAAAGGGACAGGCTACACAGTAATATCTGCATAAAAGGGATCTTCACCACGGTAATATCTGGATAGAAGGGACAGTCACCCCAGTAATATCTGGACAAAAGGGACAGTCACCACAGTAATATCTGGATAAAAGGGACACCTGGTTAAAGGGACAGACCCTGGATAAAGGGACAGCAGCAATATATGGATAAAAGGGACAGTCACCGTAGTTTTAGCACATTTTTAATTTACAAGCAAAGCCGATTATATACCTACCAGAACATTTTAATTAAGTGTCTTTATGAGTCCATATATTTATGGTATTGCTGGTGAAGCCAGGCAGTATAATTCTGAATTTTCATTTCTCTTTTAAAACCCATTCCCTTTTGTCGCTGCAGTTACTATTTGCAATGTACGTGGAATTTTCGTTCAACTCTTTGTACATATTTTCACCTCTTCAAGGGTGAAAACCTTTTATCTACATAACTTTTTTCATTTCCTCATTCACTAAACTTTTCAGCTTTTGTAATGTGGATATTTATGAAATAAATACAGATAATTCCGTTGGTTTTAATCATATTTCATCACTGTCATGATGATATCTTGATATTGTACAAAATAATTATTCCTCTCGTCCATTTATGCATAACTCCTCTTTAATTTAACTATACATTACAAATCTAATCAGCCAGTCACTCGCGTTATCATCATATAATTTCACTATTAAAGTCATCCCCCTGTGTCTTTCCATTTTGCAACATATCAATTGCAATTTTCAAATTCATAATCATCACACCACGGAAATCTATGATATATGCACCGGGAAACAGTGTAATTTTCATTCATTTTAGTGAATTGGACAGGGGCTAGGAAGCTACTTTATTCCAAAGATATACGTAAAATAATATTATTGAATAGTTTTATAAAAAAAAAAAAAGCTGCACGATTATGAATATTAAACAAGGCATGTATAAACTCGATCCATCTTTATAATAGAAATATGTAAAAAGGACAGATTTCAAGAAGGCAGTTAAATGAGCTCACCTGCATATTAAAACAGCATTTCTAATTGGAGTTAATCGTAGATGCTAATGAACTTATTGCGCAGCCATTTTTCCAACTTGTCAGGTTTGAATATTGTTTTTTTTTTTTTTTTTTTTAATTTTCGAGACCCTAAAGTAGATATTCATTTTTTCACTGAGACCCTAAAGTAGATATTGCAATTTGCGCTAGGCTACTGTGTGTCAGTCATTTCAGTCATTACGCGTAATGACTGAAAATTTCTTAAAATTCTGATCCGCCAGGAGCTAGTACCGGCGAGATCATTTTTACCAGTGTAGGTTTACTGTTTTGTTTTTCGTGTGATGTGCTTGTTGACTGTAATATGTATATATATATATATATATATATATATATATATATATATATATATATATATATATATATATATATATATATATACATAGTATATATATATATACTATATATATATATATATATATATATATATATATATATATATATATACTATATATATATATATATATATATATATATATATATATATATATATATATATATATATATATATATATATATATATATATATATATATATATATATATATATATATATATGTGTGTGTGTGTGTGTGTGTGTGTGTGTGTAATTCTGGCGTTTACAATATCTTCAACGACATATTCTAAGGTTGGAAAGAGAGCTTAGAAAATCAGAAGAGGCGCGTGGTATCTGCTGATGATTGCAATAACCGAAACCATGTATATGTATATATATATATATATATATATATATATATATATATATATATATATATATATATATATATATAATATATATATATATATATCACATATATGTTTTATATAATGTATATACATATCACATGTTTTGGCTATTGCAGTCATCAACAGATGCGACGCGCCTCGTCCGATTTTTCTAAGCTCTCTTCCCAACCTTGAAATATCCCATTCATGATCTTGTAAACACCTTCACACAGGGGCATAAAACAAAAGAACTGCAACGGTTTGCTTATGAACGCCAGGATAACAGTTGATTCCAAGATCGCTGGTAACAAAATCTCTTTTGAGAAAACAGAACATCGACCTTTTTGTAATATTTATCGAAGCGTATGACAAACAAGTAAAAAATGCGCCGAAGTTTCTTTGGCGCAATCGAGTTTTCTGTACAGCCGCTACAGAGTAGATGTCCTTTAGTGGTTTCAGTGTAATGCTTTGTGAGCCGCGGTCCATGAAGTTTTAACCACGGCCCGGCGGTGGCCTATCCTATATCGTTGCCAGAAGCACGATCATGGCTAACTTTAACCTTAAATAAAATAAAAACTACTGAGGCCAGAGGGTTGCAATTTGGTACGCTTGATGACTGGAGGATGGATGATCAATATAACAATTTGCAGCATTCTAGCCTCAGTGGTTTTTAAGATCTGAGGGCGGACAGAAAAAAGTGCGGACGGACAGACAAAGCCGGCACAACATTTTTCATTGACAGAAAACTAAAAACACGTCAGCATCAACATTGAGAAAATGGAAAATATATATATCTATTTGGAAACCTGCGATAAACAGACGTCACTTGGATTCCTCAGCATCATCTACTGGGAAAGATCTGTCACCAGATTATTGCTATGAAGGGGCGAAGGAAAAAAAATTGTATCTCAAGATCCTAAACGAAAACAGGAAAATAAATTGAATTTGCCCATTCAAAGAAGCCGTTGGATTCCAAAGCCAATCATGAAAGTGTGATCAATCTACCGAATACGACATTGATGAAAATATTGTTTGTGCCTGAGGCTAAGGGATGAATTTCTCTTTGTTTTCTTGTTAACTGAATACTGTGGAACTAACCAAAAGCTACGGAAAGGAAAGGAATATAAAATTTAGGACAAAGACCAAGTACTGGGACCTATGAGGTCATTCAGCGCTGTAAGGGAAATTGCGAGTTAGAATATTTTAGGGGTGTAACAGGAGAAAACATCGCAGTTTCATTACGCAACAATTGTTAAGAGAGGGTGGGATGGAAGTAGAAGACAGAGAATATGAACGGAGGTACAGTAAAAGGAATGAAAGGGGTTGTAGCTGGGAGCCGAAAGGACACTACATAGTCTTAAGTAAGGCCTACAGTGCACCGCGTGAGGTCACTGACGGCACTATCACCACTTCGAGGATTAAAAGGCTAAGTAATTCGGAGATCCAATATGGCATATCCGTTGAAGACGCGAACATATAGACACTCCAAATTTAATAAAATAATATATATGCTTTGGACATTTATGAACTGAAAAGTGATCTAAGATTCACATGACAAAGGATAACCAATCTGATGCTCTAGTAATTCTAAACAAAGCTGACTGTACAGAAAACAAGTAAAAAATGCGCCGAAGTTTCGTCGGCGCAATCGAGGTTTCTTTACGGCCGCTACAGCGCATAATCAAGGCCACCGAAAATGGATCTATCTTTCGGTGGTCTCGGTATAATGCTGTATGAGCCGCGGTCCATGAAACTTTAACCACGGCCCGGTGGTGGCCTGTCCTATATCGTTGCCAGAATCACGATTATGGCTAACTTTAAACTTAAATAAAATAAAAAGTAGCGAGGCTAGAGGGCTGCATTTTGGTATGTTTGATAAATGAAGGCTGGATGTTCAACATACCAATTTGCAGCCCTCTAGCCTCAGTAGTTTTTAAGATCTGAGGGCAGACAGAAAAAGTTCGGACAGAAAAAGTGCGAACAGAAAAAAGTGCGGACGGACAAACAAAGCCGGCACAATAGTTTTCTTTTACAGAAAACTGAAAATGAGCAGTCTATTTATGTGATGCAAATACATATGAAGGATCAAATAAAAATCATATGGACATTGTGAAAACCAGTTTAGTAAAAATGAAAATAACAATTACAGGGAAATGAAAATCTAACAAAAGGATCTTGTGTGGCCTCACCATCTTTACAACTTGAATGGACTTATAAAAACTCACAAAGTTTTTATGACAAAGTTCCCCACCAGGTACATTATTAAAGACAATTTCCCCAGGGCCCTGTACATTACTTTTAAGTTTGATTGGTTCATGATTCACAAAAGCACCAACTCAAACAATCCGGTTTAGACAGCTTATCGCCCCTGTAGACAGTCAAACATTTTTTCAGTTTTTTTAGTTATCTGCATCGACGGTGATTTTGTCATTGACTTCCTGTTTCAGGAAAGTATCAAGTCTGTCTCCTTCACCGTCCAGGATGTATGGTGAGAGAGTTAGCTGGAACAGGAGGACTGTGATAAAATCACCGTCGATGCAGATAACTTAAAAAATTGAAAAAATCATATTTCGAATAAAATGTACGATGTGGCTGTTATAAATTTTATGAAAATCTTTAATAAAAATGTATCAAAAATTTAAAATAGCAGAATTTGAGACAGAATATGACACAAAAGCATTCAACACAATATTGTTCAGGTGTGCTGCCGCACTAATGAGTATTTGGCCATGGAACGAAAATGAAATTATTTTGTTTGGCAAAATTCACTATGGAACTGAAATTCAAGATAACTTAATCCTTTTCGTAATGCCAATGGGTTTAAATCTATTATGTACTGAAATCCAACCAGTATTTCTTCCTATGAACATTATCATTCTAGCTGTGGCAGTGAAGCCAAGAAAACAGTGTTCACATCTACGTTTTCAAGATTGTGATATTCAAAGGAAATAAAATTTATAAATTAATTTTGACAGAACATATTTGTTGTGGTATATATCCTCAGCAAGTTACATCAATAGATATTGCAATCGGAAGTTACCAGACTGTAAGTATTTGTTGATACAAAGAAGTCAGCATGTAACATTTACCTAATGGATTTCATTACATCCATTTATCATTTACCGTATTGTCATATCTGTTGTCTAAATCATAGCTATCTTTTGTGTCTTCATACACCCAAAAATAGATGGTCATTCAAATTATTCTCGCTGAATGCTTATCATCGGCCACTCATTATTTATTACATGCATCAACGCATCCTTCACGATTCAAGAGATACATTACGTTCATTCCTAAAAAGTTTTGGGACATAGTAAAAATGTACGAGTTTTTTTCTCTCGGCAGTTCTGGAGGAAAGACAATGACATGTGTGATTTTTTCCTTAACGCCATGATATAAATACATAAAAACATTAAAAAAATGAGAGACTAGAAATATATTGGTGTTTGGTAAATATGCCAAAATAAAAAATAAAAAAATAAATATTTCAAGCGTGATAAGAAATATTTCCAAATCAGCATAAACGGAAACCATTTCTACTTTACGAAAGTTCAGCGAATCCATAGTTCTTGTGCGTTTGTTTTTTTTTTTTTTTTTTTTCCTTATCGAAAACCTTTGCATATTCATTTGAACAGTTGAATAACGATGGCTGTCTCGGTGTATCGCTTCAAAGACCTCATGATATTAGTCCAAGGCAAACATCTTGAGTTGACAGAACCTCTGTTCAAAGGAGGAAATGTTTGAAGAACTTCCGTCTTTCTTCACCCAAGTTTGCGAAGTAGGGAAGGAAATACACAAAGAAAAAAGAAATAAATAGAGGAAATAAGGAAATAAAGGGGGAACTCGATACTTAAAAGACGAAATGTTTAAGGGCTCTGATGTTTACTGACATGTAATATTAAAGAAACTAATGTTTACGATTAAATCATTGAAAATAAGAATAAGGAATACTATAGTCGATTAAGAATAAATTAGTAAGAAGTACCAGTTAAATCTATAAAGAACACATATGAAAACAACGGGATAAACAAACAACGATAAACGGGTATAAAGAAATATTTAACACAAACCACGGACTTAAAAACAAAACAAAAAATAATAATAAAAAAAAAATAAGGTTCAAAGGCTACTACAAAAATAAGATTTAGCATAATATGAGATTTATTTCTCTATGAATAAGTGGATTACACTGAAAGACAAACACACACACACAGCTTCCATCAGTACATTTAAATTTGAGCACATTCCAACAGAAAAAGGAATTCAGGCACAAGGATTTAATATTGGATCTGGTTACAATCATTTCAAAGCAGAATCATATCTATCCAAGTGAGTCCTAAGCTACTAATTTCATTTAATACTCGGACGCAATCATTAATTTTGTGCTTGAATTCTGTACGGCTGTATAAAAGCAGGAACATACACACTGCACACTCACATACATACATACATACACACACACACACATATATATATATATATATATATATATATACACACACATATATATATATATATATATGTGTGTGTGTGTGTGTGTGTGTGTGTGTATATATATATATATATATATATATATATATATATATATATATATATATATATATATATATATATATATATATATATACATATATACATATATATATATATATAGAAAGGAAGATCAAAGTATATGTAGAAGTTTGGTAAAAAATTAGGCTTCCGATTAAGCAAAGTAAAAAAAAAAAAAAAAAAACTTAAGATTTTGAGTTTTGATGACAGTATGAGGCAGAAAATTAGACACGGCATAGCAAACATCCTCATCATTAATAAATTTATCTCTCTCATCTCGATCTTTCCTACTATAAACACCTAAAGATCCCCCGAACATCACTAGAGTTACTGACAAGTCAAAAAGATGGTCGTTGTTTTTGATTAAGCTGGTCTTATGCCAGCACGGGCTCTTGCTCATAGAGCCGCTCGTAAGAAGATGGGATAAAACTAGCGGGTATGCAGAGTTGGCCGCCTGCCCGGGCAACTCCTTTGGTATCCACTTATTTATATATAGAAATAAACCTCATATTATGCTAAATCTTATTTTCTAGTAGCCTTTGAGCCTTATATTTTTATTATTTTTGTTTTGTTTTTAATCCGTGGTTTGTGTAAAGGCCTTTTTTTTTTTTTACGCCCGTTTATCGTGTTTTCTTTATCCTGTTATTTTCGTATATTTTCTTTACTGTCTTAACTGATATTCTTACTAATTTATTCTCAGTCGACTGTAGTATTCCGTATTCTTTAAAAGAACTTAGGATCTAACTACTTTTAAGAGCTTTTGTATTTCATTTGGTAGCGTCCTATGCTTTCCTCACGAGAGACATCCCTTCGACAGTGTTGTTAGGCAGACGTTTATTTCTGCTGCGTCTGTGATTTGATACTGATATCTATTCTCCTCGTTGAAAATAGCTTTTAAAAACCTCTTTAAGATTTTTACATTTGTATAAAGCAGTGGTTATCTGTGGTGCATCACTATATTGTGATCTAATATACTGAGTAAAAAAACCATAATAACGTGACTAATAAACTGTTTTTTCGAGATACAAAAAAATTTACAAAAAGGATAAAAACAAGGGAGTTTTCGACCGTTTGCGCAACGGTCCTCTTCAGCCAATCGAATAAAAATTCAGTCGAAAACTCCCTTGTTTTTATCCTTTTGTGTGTGTGTGTGTTTTTTTTTTTTTTTTTTTTTTTTTTTTTTGTATCTTGAAAAATACAGTGTATCAGTTACATTATTGTGGCTCTTTTACTCAAAACAGTGGTTCCTAACCCCAGGGTCGCGACCAAAAGTTGGGTCGTCAAACCATTTCAATGGGTCCCCCAAGGGTTATAACTTTATGGGCTCATTATTTCCCCAATCCTCTTATTGTAATTATTATTATTAGAAAAACTATATTGTATTAAGAATACATAATTAATTAATATCTAAGCAGAACATTATAGGGACATAGAACATTTAATTGAGGTCGGAAATCTTCCCGACATAGACACTTACCTTTTAAATTTAACGGCCGTCGAACGGCGGGGGTGGAGGAAATCGCATATAAGTGTGTAAAAAGAAAATGATTATGAGGCCATGGGTCGCCATGGTTAATTTGGACAAGATTTCGGGTCACTGCCAAAAAAGGTTAACAACCACTGGTATAAAAGAATCCATAAATAAGTTGGCAACATTAGAAATGGTAAGATGAAATATTGCTATTAAGGAAACGCTCCTAAATTTTCTTAGTTCCCTATATTCATGACGTACGTCAACTTTCCCCTGCCTTCTGAAATTTCATAAAAAATAGGACAATCTCCAGTCGAAGCGTTTTCCCCGAAGGCTGTCCATAAATCATTCAACGTTAATTATTCTCCTCGTTTATCATAATGATAATATATTCGGATCCTTTTTCGCAGTGGGATGATTCCTCTTCCTTCTGTGCCTTGACGAATGAGACAACACTAATCCAGACTTTTCAGTTCCTAACTGATATTAATTAATCATGTGAGAAGTTCAGTTATTTTATTCTAATTCAATCGTATGTATGCATTTATGAATATATATATATATATATATATATATATATATATATATATATATATATATATATATATATATTTATATACATATATATATATATATATATATATATATATATAGTATATATATATATATATATATATATATATATATATATATATATATATAATATGAATCACGAAAATATGGTATAACTGAATGAAAATATATAAATATAAAGACAAATTCCACAAAGGAAAGGAGAACAATGGAGTGCTGCAAGGCCTTTCGACTTCTTGTCCTTTACTTAGCAGCTTCGTGGAATCTGTCGTTATTTTTTTTTTATAGGTATTTATATGTAGAGCACAGACACACACTTAAATATGATCTAAAACCTGAATAGGTTATAACTCGAAAATTTCTTTCACTAAAAACTTACAAATGCAATGACTACTATAATTTTTGAAAATACAAAGAAAAAATACATCTCATATCTGGAAGAGCTGAGGAGAGAAAACCCAAGGAGTTTCGCTTTCTGTCAGAAGCATTAAATAAACTCGTAAAAGTTCCTTCAGCAAAGGCATTTGAATAAGAATGACTTCTTTGCGTAGCACTTCTTAGTTCCCTAAGTTGTTAGTCAAGGACAAACATTGTAACTTTACAAGTACAAAATACAAATGAATCAATGTCTGAAGGATTTAATTTTTCGATATTGAATTTTGCATAATATGGGAGATAATATATGAAAATTATAAGCACATAAGTAAAACAAAAGTAAATTAGGTAAACTTTATTAATCCGGATTAATTCTGAAATCACTAAAATAACCATGAAGATAAATTTAAATGAAAGATGTTAACTGTGTGACAGTGAATAATACGAGGTAGTGTTTGTTAACTAACAAAATAAATAAGTAAAACAACTGGAAGAAAAAGCATGTGTATAAAAAGTAGTATATGAATATTTTAGTAAGTAGCAGAAGCTACTGTCTCGCCCACAATGAAATATTTAAAAGGTACATGACCTTTATGTTAAACAATGGAGTAACAACGCCCATCTTAGCTTTTTATTTTTAATATTTTTTGTCCATTTTACCTTCATATCATGAACATCAGGGATAGTGTCAATGAAAAACGATATAAAATCACTTTTCCTCTTAAAATTTCAGACAACTTTCTCTTAATTTCAGTGATACGATTCAGAAATGAAGTCAACGAAATATTACTTATGAAATTAGTTACAAGTCCTTTTAGCCAATCATCCATTTTTTCACACAGTCTCCCTTCACAACAGCCTTGGAAAAAAAGGCTCATTGTGAATTCTTCGAAATAACAAGAGCTAATACTCTGAGTCTTTCGTCCCTCATTGATTTCAGATCCATCAGGCTTAAGACAACGGGTGGGAAGAACTGATATGGAGAGCACATTGGACTGAGGGAAGAAGTGTTGGGGAAAATTGACTCAGTGTAACAATAATCATAAACTTATGAACTTCTCTCTGGCAACAGAGTTTTCTTGCTGAGAGAACTGATTCCCTGTGAAAGGTTTATGCGTTTTAGTTTTCTGTAAAAGAAAACTATTGTGACGGCTTTGTCTGTTCGTCCGCACTTTTTTCTGTTCGCATTTTTCTGTCCGCCCTCAGATCTTAATAACTACTGAGGCTAAAAGGCTACAAATTGGTATGTTGATCATCCACCCTCCAATCACCAAACATACCAAATTGCAGCCCTCTAACCGCAGTAGTTCTGATTCTATTTAAGGTTAAAGTTAACCATGATCGTGCGTCTGGCAACGATATAGGACAAGCCACCACCGGGCCGTAGTTAAAGTTTCATGGGTCGCGGCTCATACAGCATTATACCGAGACCACCGAAAGATCGATCTTTTTCCAGTGGCCTTGATTTTACGCTGTACAGAAAACTCGATTGAGCCGAAGGAACTTCGGCGAATTTTGTTACTTGTTATTTATTTTATATGTAGTAAGAAAGAATCTTTAGGAAGGGAGAATTGTAGTTACAAGAAGATACAGCTGTATCGTCAAAGACACATAATGTTGTTTATGGCTTGCAATGGATTTAGGTTTTAAGAGAATCCTACTGTTATTTATTTCGAATTGCATATAGGCCTCTGGAAAGGACATCTAAAATTATTCATTCAATTTTTTCATTCAGAAGCTGACAAATAGGAAATAAGATTTTCGGTGCTGGGCCGCTTCTTTCGCCAGTGTGAAATGGCTAGATAGGACTTTAATCAAAGCATATTAGGGGGATTTAGGCCTACGCTCTCTTGACAGATTTCTCTGAGATATTTGATTAGGTTTTTTCCTGTCACCTTCCTGTGGATTTCTTTCGTCCTGAGTTGTTTTTTGATGAAGTTGAAGGAAACACAGGAAAACATTGGCCTGAAAAACTTGGTAGTTATTAATCTAGAGAGCATCTCCTTTAAAGAAATAAAGCAATCTTACAGACTTGTAGCCAAGAGCCCACTAATCTGCAACGGTTGGGACATGGAGAATCTATTGCTTATTTAGTAAATTCCTTGTTCCTTTAATAGAACAAAACCAATGCATAGCAATCTTCCTAATTTTTCCTTTCCCTAACCTCATTACCACTTTCTCACATTCTAATCATTTTGGTCCACAAAACTTACAAGAAAGGTCTACAAGTATCTCTGACATGTTTTAATATTTTGATTTCATATGTGGCTGAAAAACTGAACCCCACTCCCATATAAGAGTTGGATAATAGGCTTTTGTTTCCATAACCACTGCTCTCCTTCTCCCTCCATACTTGCTTCATCTTATACAATTACTATTAATTAACCTCTGTTATTTTTACATCATCCTTACTTGCACTCGTTGTCCATATTCCTGGCATCTGACATCTACTCTAACTTTCACCAGTTACAGATATTTTCAGACTTTTTCACCAAGTCAGTAACTTCCCTTCACTATTACCAAAAAACACTGTCTCTTTTCTGGACACCGCCAGCTCAAAATTCCAGAAACAATTTCTTTTTTTATTCCACAATGTTAAACTACATTTCCTATTTTTTCTCAGACTCTCATGTTAGTCAAGCCAAATAAATTAATACAGACTTAACACTGTAAAATAGCTTGCCAGCCAACATGTTTTATAATAAACCAATCTCTGCCGTGTCTGCACATTCTTGCAGACGTTTCACTTTCATCTAAAGAATCACATAGCCAACAACA
>NC_089797.1:9802894-9817894 GCF_040412425.1 Macrobrachium rosenbergii
GTTCATGAGGAACTGTGGGTTGATAGATAAAATATAAAAAAAAAGTAAATGATAAAAGCACGAAAACATAGCATTTGTCGAATTTCAATTTAATTTTTTTTAAATACTACTTAACTTATTATGAATTTTAATATGCCTTTTTAGTGTGGAAGCACGAGTAAATGTATTTATTGTGTGAATGTGTTACAGTATGAGAACGTGAGCCTGTGTGGTATTTTATCCCAATCCTTCGGGCCAGCCCTATAAGTGCTGAAAGTCAGCTCAGTGGTCTGGTTAAACTACTTTAATACTACTACTAAGGCATTTACTCTTGACTTTTAAAGTCAACGCCGCATGAGTCAGAGGCCTAAACTACGCAATCGAACGTCCGCTATCCCCCATAGACAGAAAATGGGGGGCTGAGATGGGGAGGCGGAGATGGGGAGGCCAGGAAAGTGGGTGGGAGAGGAAGAGAGAGGGACGGAATGGGGATAAAGGACGTTCGACTGCAGAGTTTGGCGATGATTGGCAACACCGTGTAAGTCAAGAGTAAACGCCTTAACTAAAACCATTTGACAATGCACCATATCACCAAAAATTAGCGGGAGGTGTCTTGTACACTGTGTCAAAGTATCATTTCGATCAAATAATTAATTTGAAAGGTATTTGAGAAAAACGATAACTCGTGGTCCCTGAAATGGATAGTAGATTTCTAAGATTCTCTATAACCAAAATAACGGAGGACATTATTAAAGTAACAGTATCCCTCGTGGCTTGTTGACAACGGGAAGGTTATATACACACACACACAAATGTAACTGATTTTTTTTTTTAAATTGTCGTACCTGGAGTTTCCGATAGATAAAATAATTATGAATAAATCAACGGTCATTATCTTGCGTAACTTTGCACTAGAAAAATGAGTGATAAAATTAGCTATCCTTAGCTTAGACCACCGTCTACACTCCCATGAGCTGTTATACTTTGTTCTAAGTGTACTGTTCAGCCCTTGGTTCATTGTTCATCCACATAAAGAATGTTTACCTACATAAATGTTGCCTGACGCTGTCTTTCACTTTCTCATTTCGTTATGAGGTATATGAGATGTTCAGTCTCATTGTAAGATTAAAGACAACATTTGTAATTTTGTATATAAGAGATAATCGCTTAAACTTTACTAAGACTGGTTGCTCCTACCGGTATCTCAACGATTTGATGAGAGATAAGTGAAATCGAACAATTTTACTCCACATACATTCCTGTTGTTGTTGTTTTTATTAGGATGGCCTTATGCCAGCACGGGCTCTTGCTCATAGGGCAGCCCGTAAAGTCCCACGATTCAGCTTTCGAACTGTCAGAGTCAGAAAGGACACAATTAAGTCATTCTCAGTAATCCATTCATATAGCATAGTGAAGTACCATATACCAAAATTCAATACATAATTCTGGTTCTCATGTAATAACTGAAAATTAATTAATGGATATTTATACCCATTTTTTTATTTGGAAATTGAAATCCAGTAGTGGTGATTTACTTAGTAATCTAATTTTATTAAAAAAATAAACATGTTATGGATACTGATATTAATTCACGGTGCGTAACGGTAATCAAATATATTACGCTAGCTTCACCCGTAAGGTGAAAATTAACTATGTGATATTTATACCCATTTTTATCATTTGGAAATTGAAATTCAGTAGTGGTGGTTTACTAAGTAATATAATTTTATTATGGATACTGATATTAACTTCGGATTCGTTACCGTAATCAAATATATTACACTAGCTTCATCCTCAAAGTGAAAATTAACTAAGGGATATTTATTCCCATTTTTAGTTTTCTGTAAAAGAAAACTATTGTGACGGTTTTGTCTGTCCGTCCGCACTTTATTCTGTCCCCGCTTTTCTCTGTCCGCACGTTTTCTGTCCGCCCTCAGATCTTAAAAACTACTGAGGCTCGAGGGTGCAAATTGGTATGTTGATCATTCACCCTCCAATCATCAAGCATAACAAATTGCAGCATTCTGGCCTCAGTAGTTTTTATTTTATTTAAGGTTAAAGTTAGCCATAATCATGCTTCTGGCAAGGATATAGGATAGGCCACCACCGGGCCGTGGTTAAAGTTTTATGGGCCGCGGATCAAGCAGTATTATACCGAGACCACCGAAAGGTAGATCTATTTTCGGTGGCCTTGATTATACGCTGTAGCGGCTGCACAGAAAATTCGATTGCGCCGAAGAAACTTTCGGGAAAATTTTTACTTGTTTATTTGGAAACTGAAATCCAGTAGCGGTGATTTACTTACTATTATAATTTTACAAAAAAAATACACATATTCTGGGTACTGATATTAATCTACTATTCATTACCACAATCAAATATATTACACGAACTTTACCTTCAAAGACCAAGTTACCCTCTAATTAGTAATAGTGAAAAATTAAAGTTTAATTAGTTTAACAGGAAGGAGTCAAATTGGCAATTCAATACCACGATAATCAGAGTTACCTCAGAGGTGATGATAACTGGTTTAACTGCTGTAATGAGTTTGGAGTACTTTTTGAAGCCTGGCGAAGGCAGGAGCACCCACTGATAAAGCTTAATATGATTACGTAATATCAATTAAATCGTGCATTGAAGACGAGAATTTCAGCGATGATTTTGGCAAATTATGGGTAGCCAGAGGAATTCCTTAAATCAGAAAAAAATTATATTTATTTTTATCTATAAGTAATTGATTTTTTTAGAGAAAATTAGCGTCCACAATGCTTAAAATTTCAGCGCGCTGCACCAAAATTAGAATTAAAATGAATTATCAAAACAAAGGAAGTTAAAATATCTAATAGTGTAATACACTGGATACTTTTGATCTCTGTATATTTATCTGAGATCGGAACGTGTAGAATTTGCGTGAAGGCAAGGTGAAATTAGATGGCGGGAACTAATTAGATGAAGAAAACTTATATTCTTATTTCAAGTTTGCCACGCCAAAGAAAGAAAGAAAGAGAGAAGAGAGAGAGAGAGAGAGAGAGAGAGAGAGAGAGAGAGATACTAGTGCTCAAAAACCTACCTAGAGTTGTAAATTCTATGGCAATCTTATATTTTATTATTAAGTTTGCTACACCATGAGAGAGAGAGAGAGAGAGAGAGAGAGAGAGAGAGAGAGAGATATATTTATGTTAGTGCTCAAAAGCTAGAGTTGTAAATTCTAGGACAATCTTATACAGTATTTTAATGTTATGTTTGCCACGCCACAGAGAGAGAGAGAGAGAGAGAGAGAGAGAGAGAGAGAGAGAGAGAGAGAGAGAGAGAGAGAGATATTAGTGTCCAAAAACCTACAGTTGTAAATTCTAGGGCAATCTTATATTTTAATATGTTAAGTTTACCACACCAGGGAGAGAGAGAGAATTTATGTTAGTGCTCAGAAACCTAGAGTTGTAAATTCTAGAGACAGCGATAAGGAGAAAGAGATATATGTTAGTACTCAAAATCCTAGAATTTTAAGACTAGGGCAATCTCATATTCTAATTTTAAGTTTACCACACCAAAGAGAGAGAGAGAGAGAGAGAGAGAGAGAGAGAGAGAGAGAGATGTGATCAAAAACCTAGAATTGTAAATTCTTGGGCACTTTATATCTCCTCCGATGAAATATAGATCAATTAAAAAATTAATATGAGTGATACATTAACTATAATTATTTATATTCTTAAAGTATGAATTACTTTTTTTCTTGGCACGTGCAAAATAACCGTACTGTGTTCTAAAAGTTACCCTCAGTGCTTCAAGAGAATTAAACAAAATCAAAGACCATGAAATAAAATATTGCAATTTCATATCGATTTTTCCCCAAAAATTTCTATTATCAAGGTTTTTTAATAAAGTCTTTTTTTCTGATGTCTGCCAGACGATATCGTCTGGGAGTAACTTACCTGTTTTAGCAGACCGTAATCATTTATTGCCTAAACCTCCAGTCAATTATATTTATTAGAAAGTAGTTGCAAAGAGAAGGAAAAATAAAACACAGTTCCAGTAAAAGAAAAGACTTCATTTTAATTGTACTTGAGTAAAATATAATTGAATACACGTCTTATTGTCCAGAGAACATCGCATGACATCGAGTTACACAGTTCCTTACATTTAGTAACAAAAATAAACTTCTTTTATGAGATCAGGGAAAATTATTCCTAATTAAGGATCATAATTCACATTATTTTATTGAAAACTAGCAGAGGTCTTTATAACAAGGTGAACACGGCATGCAGTTAGGTAGCATACATAGTGAAGAGAGATTTGGCACATGGATATAGCTTCAGGAATTGAAGTGAAGTGAATTACTTTCAGTAAAATCATACACGACACAATGTCTTAAACTAGAGACCCTGGTGTTGTGTGAAAACTTTGAAATTTCATGAACATATTCTTTGCACTCAACAGAAAACGGGAAGAAAGCGCTGTATCAAACGCATCCTGGTATGAAGACAAGAAATTCTCATTCATCACACACACACGTATATATATATATATATATATATATATATATATATATATATATATATATATATATATATATATATATATATATATATATATATATATATATATAGAAATAATCAACAGACGATCACGTGTGGAACAGAAATAAATTTCTGACTCGCATCAGGATTGAACCCAGGTCTTTCAATTGAAAGACGAGATCTCTCAGAAATGATAATTCGAATGAAATGCCGTCAGTTTGGTCACTGCTGAGTCGGGAAGCTGGGGAAAACACGAAGGTATGCAGGCAGTTAGCCTGCCCAGGCAAAGCCTTAGGTACAGCGGTACTCAGGTTCCAGCTTCTTTTATGACTTGTGTGGCTTGGTTGGCAACGGTCTCGTCTTTCAATTGAAAGAAGTGGTTTCGATCCTGACGTGATTCAGCATATATATATATTACTCATTCATTTATCTATGTATTCAGTATTAAAGAAATACATCTATAGTAATTAGCTGCTTGTTAGCACAATACTAGGCTAATGAATACATCTTCTCGCATCATAATCAATACTTAAGATAATCAGTTAATATACATTAATGAATAGGTATAAAGCAGAAATAGCTTAAATACCCTAAATTTTACTGCTAAAAAATAAGAGGTTCATAATGCGAGTCCTTGTATTATTATAGCCAAAGGAGTTAATATAACTGGACTTCATCAGTCCCACGTCAGTCACAGCACTGTATAAAAATATTGCAGTCATATCTTCTAATTTAGGCTCTAGCGACTAGACTATACCTGTTCAATAGCCTTCCTCACCCATCAGGGCTACAGCTCAGGTGTAGTAGTTTTAAATGACCGAACAGTACATGTATATATACGTATAGTTGAAGAGGGAACACCCATCATAACATCAGTCTCTACGACGACAAGCTCCTTTGAATTGTGTGGGGGAAAATTCATCTTGGATATTTAATGGGTCTACGGAGTTTTGAAGGGTTGTGTCAAATGTCTTAGTGTTTCTGAGTCATGTGCGATGTGTTATAGGAAAGTTGTATAGAATTTAATCACAAAAACAGTGTATAAACGTTCCGGTGCATTGGCAGAAATTCACAGAGATAATTGTCGTTCAGTGGCTTACGTTACCACTCTACTAAGACAAGGGTTGTATTTCTTATTTTCTTAAAAAAAAAAACTTATGAGTTTTCCATAATTAACGGTCGTATCATTTCAAATTATATATGTGATCTTTTAGTTTCAGATTCTATACAACGCGTATTCCTTTGTGTTTCATTCCTGCAGGTAATTTATTACTTGTTTTGAGAAAAAAAATATGCAAAGGTAAACTTTTATTTATTGACAAAAGTAAGGGGAATTGGTATGCCTGAATTTTTCGTATTAAGCAACTTTTCATAACATGTATTCCAATTGTTTATTTTTTTCTAAAAATTATTTAAAGATATTAACTGACTTTATATATCTACAGATATATCTGTAGTTTTATCGGATTATTCTTAATTACAATTCGTATCATTAACATCTTAACATATAATTACGTATTCTTTATATAAGGTATCGCTTAGCATAATCCATCTTATTTATCTTTTCTTCAACCTCCAGACTACGAATAGCTTTTGCTATCCTATTAGAATCTTAAGATCAAAGACCTTACAGTCATTCGTTCCGTTAATTCTTAAGACAAAGGGGGCAAGTAATTTACTTTAATTTTATATTTTAATTGCAATTCATCTTTTAATTGTAATTCTGCAAATCGTTTTCAGTATCGTCTGATAATTACCATTCCCATTACGGTGAATGGTTAGTTATATCCTTTTTTTAATGATCTGATTAGCAGATCAAAGACTTCCTACTGTTCAATGTAGTACTGAATTCTTAATTACTTTGAAGCTACTGATGTGATAGCTTAATCAAGGCTATATAGATCACATAGAATATGTGTATTTCTACGCATGCATGCATGCATATATATATATATATATATATATATATATATATATATATATATATATATATATATATATATATATATATATATATATATATATATATATATATATATATATATATATATATATATATATATATATATATATATATATATATATATATATACATATATGTATATATATATATATATATATATATATATATATATATATATATATATATATATATATATATATATATATATATATATATATATATATATATATATATATATATATATATATATATATATATATATATATATATATATATATATATACATATATAGGTATGATATATGTATTCAGTAATGCGTATTGAAATCTCTCCCAGCGGCTTTACTTGAATTATTCAATTGAATGTATCCGTGATTATTCGCGTGGGCCGATTTTCATTTTGGTATTTGCTTAAACAATCAATCCCTCTAAAGCACAAGATAGCGTTTGCCAGAGTTAGATTGCTCAAATAGAAAATATCTATAAATTGCAAAAACGAAAAAATAAAATGTTCTTTGAAAATTCCTGAGCCAAGCAATGTTTTTAAAAATAAAAACAATCGGACATAAAATCAAAATGAAGTCATTTGCAATATAATAAGGAAGCATATTTTCCATAGTAACCACTTATATAATCTTGACTGGAAATAAATTTATTTCAGAAATTTTAGCCAACTGTTTTCTTAATTTTTTCATAGCGTGTTAGGAGAGTAGGTTTACAGTGCATCATTTTTTTTTCTTAGTTAGCATTATGTCTCTACCATGTGGCAAAAATATTGATCTCTGTCGAAGTGTCCTTTATCTTTATACTAGGTATATGTAGGTGACCAAAGAAACTATGTAGATAACAAAGTATGTTCCGCATAGTGCATAAAAAAAATCGAATACTTGTCACCAGTATAAGTGCAAAGTTGATCTCTTGGAAAAATAGCCATCCCTGGAACATTATGAGATATGTATGTATGTATGTATGTATGTATGTATGTATGTATGTATGTATGTATGTATGTGTGTATGTATGTATGTTGAATGCAGTTAATTGTATAATGAGTATAAATTTAATTGTTGAGTATCTTGAAAGCCAATTGCCGGTTATTCTCTACGCATCATTATAAACTTATTTTGGTTACATCCTATAAGGAAAGGAAAGGGATCTTGGAACACTTTTTCAAGAAGAGGAGAAGAAACATACAACGACGGAGTCTCGAGGTAGTGTATAAAGCTAAACGGTTATTAAATTCCAGGAGAGAAGGAAACTTACGGCCTTTGTACAATATCGGGGATGTCACACTACGGCTTATATATACGACAGTGAAAATACGACGAGAAGAAACGTAAGAGAGAGAGAGAGAGAGAGAGAGAGAGAGAGAGAGAGAGAGAGAGAGAGAGAGAGAGAGATCGTTACTTTTTTGGGAAAAGGGAGATACAATGGTTTGTAAGCTCGGTCAGACACATCATCATTCACATACTACAAGAACATAGAAGAGTCAGTTTTTCATGCTTTTTTCGTACTAGAGAGAGAGAGAGAGAGAGAGAGAGAGAGAGAGAGAGAGAGAGAGAGAGAGAGAGAGAGGTTGTAAGCTCGACCAAATACATAGTCATTTACATTTACGGGGATATAGGAAAGTCATTCCTTTATGTTTTTACTTTTTCGTGAGAGAGAGAGAGAGAGAGAGAGAGAGAAGAGAGAGAGAGAGAGAGAGAAAATCGTTACTTTTTTTGGGAAAAGGAAGGTACCAACGGGTTTTAAGCTCGGCCAAATACGTCATCGTTCACATACTACAAAAACATAAAAGAGTCAGTTTTTCATGCTTTTTTCGTAGGAGAGAGAGAGAGAGAGAGAGAGAGAGAGAGAGAGAGAGGTTGTAAGCTCAGCCAAATACATCATCATTTACATATTACAGGAATATAGGAAACTCATTTCTTTATGTTTTTACTTTTCGCACGAGAGAGAGAGAGAGAGAGAGAGAGAGAGAGAGAGAGAGAGAGAGAGAGAGAGAGAGAGAGAGAGAATGTTACTTTGTTGGGAAAATGGAAAATGGAGATGTAATGGGTTGTAAGCTCGGCCAAATACATCATTATTTACATGATACAGGAACATGTTTTTTTTGTAATAGAGAGAGAGAGAGAGAGAGAGAGAGAGAGAGAGAGAGAGAGAGAGAGAGTTACTTTTTTTAGGAAAAGGGAGGTACCACGGGGTTGTAAGCTCGGCCAAATACATCATTATTTACATGAAACAGGAACATAGAAGAGTAATTTCTTCATGGTTTTTCGTAGAGAGAGAGAGAGAGAGAGAGAGAGAGAGAGAGAGAGAGAGAGAGAGAGAGTTGTTAATCTTTGGGAAAAGGTGGTTACGAATGGGTTGTAAGCTCGGCCAAATACATCATCATTTACATATTACAGGAACATAGAAAAGTCACCTCTTCATATTTTTTTTTCTTTTGCTTTTCTCCCATTCTTAAAATACTTCTAAACAAGCATGAAGATCTCTACTACGGAGGAAGACAGATTAAACACCAAACATAGAACACACAGTTTTTGTTATTTTCTTGTGAAAGCAGTATTTTCAGGATCCTTAATATATACATATATATACTATAAATGTAAACTCGTCTATGTTTACATACTTCCGTATTTTGAATCATACCAGTTTCTCGTATTCACATTTGTTTTTCTTACTGCGTTGGATCATATCAATATAACTGACAGATTATATGTTTTAATCATACGTTTTTGAGTCGTGACAGATACTACTTATAAGTGACAAACATTCATCAAATTATTACTACTGTATTTACAAATTCACTTCCTTTTGCAAAGAAAGCAAATGAATGGTTATGCACAATATTCCAGTCATTGAGTCCTTTCTTGTGCGTTAAGAGAGAGAGAGAGGGAAATGTGTAGCCTTTAAAGAGAAACGATGAAGGGATAAGTTTCCCACGAATTACTTTCAGCAATTCAGTATCATTACTGGTAATGTATCGATGGTTTCATTAAGTTTTTCTTTCTAAAAGCTAACATTCACTTTCATTTTGACTACCTAAGGTATTGAGCAATAACCGTAGCATAACCTTATTATAGAAAAAAGTAAATAAATAAAAATCTTTCTTCAGTATTCTTCAGCTATTATGATTAAAATGATTCAGGTTCATAATGAGCAGTTACTGGTGGCTAATACTGCACGGGAAATCAATTTCACAAAAATCTCTCATTATTTAAAATAATTCAGGTTCATAATGAACAGTTGTTGATGGTTAATACTGCACTGCAAATCAATTTCACAAGCACAACAGCCCAGGGACACACGTGAACTTTGACCTGTCACGACAGACACTTTCGACTTCACACCACAAGCAAGCAAACATCCCTACCAAACAGACCACGAATTAGAATACTCATCAGCGTCAGCAAATGGTCTCGGCCACCAGCCTCCTCCTGATGGAGCCGAGGCTCTCCCGCCGATTAGACCTTCGTTTCCGTTTTGACCCTGCTGCTGGTGGTGGTTTTGCTGGCAGTGCTGTTGCTGTTGCTGTTGTGGGTCTTCCGCGACAGAGTTAACCTTACATGACTCCCCGCCGACGGAGGTTTCGATAGTGCTCGGGGCCGGAAGGTCGGCATTAAGGTGATGGAGCTCTCGCCCATTGCTCCACTTGTAGGTGGCGCTCCTGAAGAACGAGGAACGGGTCGTTTCAGAATCGGCTGCGAAGAGGAAGGAGAGAAGGAAAAGTCACAGTGAACCACGACGGTTGTTTTTTTTTCTCTTGAGAGGGAGGAGGGGAGCTAAGAATATAGGTCTACTCTGTTCTGCTCTTGTGCTGTTAGTTGGTGCTTGCTAGATGGATTCAGGAGATCGTCGAATGTTTTAATCAGTTTGGTGCTTTAAGTTTTGATTTTTTGTTTTTTTGGGTGTGTTTTAAGTTTAATGGTTTTTTTTTTTCAGTTTTTGGTTTTTTTTTTAAGTTTAAAAGATTTTTTGTGTTTTAAGTTTAATGATTTTTGTGTTTTAAGTTTAATGGTTTTTTGTGTTTTAAGTTTAATCAGTTTTGATGTTTTAAGTTTAATAAGTTTTGGTGTTTCAATTTTAATTAGTTATGGTGTCTCAAGTTTAATCAGTTGTGGTGTTTTAAGTTTGATCATTTTGGTTTTTTAAGTGTAATTAGTTTTGGTGTTTTAAGTTTAGTTTTGGTGTTTTAAGTTTACTAATTTGTTTTATATTTGAATAAGTTTTGGTGTTTTAATTTTAATTAGTTTGGTGTTTTAAGCTTACTAATTTGTTTCTTTTTATTTTAATCAGTTTTGGTGTTTTATGTTTAAAGAGTTTTGGCATTTCAGTTTAATTAGTTTTGGTGCTTTAGGTTTAATTAATTTTGGTGTTTTCAGTTTAATAATTTTTTTTTTCTAATTTGAATCAGTTTAGGTGTTTTAAGTTTAATAATTTGTTGATTTAATTTGAATCAGTTTTGGTGTTTTAAGTTTAATAATTTGGTGATTAAAGTTTAATCAGTTTCGGTGTTTTAATTTGATAATTTTGGTATCTTAAGTTTAATAATTTTGGTGTTTTAAGTTTAATCAGTTTTGGTGTTTTAAGCTTGTTAATTTTGTTGTTTTAACTTTAATCAGTTTTGGTGTTTTAAGTTTAATCCATTTTGGTGTTTTAATTTAAATCAGTTTCGTGTTTTAATTCTAATAATTTTGTTGTTTTAAGTTTAATCAGTTTTGGTATTGTAAGTTTTATAAACCTTGGAGTTTTAAGTTTAATAATTTTGGCGTTTTAAGTTTAATTAGTTTGGTGTTTTAAGCTAATCAGTTTTTGTGTTGCAAGTTGAATTAGTTTTAGAGTTTTTAATTTCAATAATTTTGGTGTTTCAAGTTTTATCATTTTTGCTGTTTTAAGTTTAATAATTTATGTGTTTTAAGTTTAATAATTTTGGTGTTTTAGTTTAATCAGTTTTGTTGTTTTAAGTTAACCAGTTTTGGTGTTTTAAGCTTGACAGTTTGGTATTTTGATTTGAATCAGGTTTGGTGTTTTAAGTTTAATAATGATGTTTCAATTTAATCATTTTTGGTGTTTTAATTGAAATTCATTTTTTTTTGTTTTGTCACTATATTCTGTTTCTTGTTGATATTCATAACTAATAAATGACTAAAGTAAGAGAATACAGCTGTAGAAAGGTAAAGGTCAGGTCATCCATCTACAGAGCAAAAAAAAATCAGACAAAAAACTCTAAAAATGTAGAGCTTAGTTTTTTCTCAGTTTTAGAAGCATACCATTAGTAATACAGGATATATTTAATGCATTTGATGATTGTTTTAGAGTAGTAATCTTTGAGATATCTAAAAACAATTAACATTTAAATTATTTATCTGAAAGACAATGTTTCACAGTAGTAAAAATTTAGCAAGGATTTTGATAAAGTGTTTTAATTGTTTTCTAATAACTAGAACAACTAAAAAGTTGGTAATTTATTCTATTTCCATTCTGTGTTGCAGAATCCAAGATTAAATCAGTGAATATATACAAAATTTCAATACTATATCTTATTTAAATCACTTAGGTCTTAGACCTCAAAATATAGCAGTCGTCCAAGTAAAATGAAATTTATAAAACTTGTGCATACGTTGGGAAAATTATATAGAGATTATATATACATGGCTTCCTCAGGCGTGAAAACTATAAGAGCTCTCAAGAAAGATATGAAGAGAGTGAAAATTTTATTACAAATTACAAATCACGAAAATATCATGCAAGAAAACTCTTTATAGGGCTGCTAATGTATACAAGGTATAAGGAAAAAGTTAATAAGAAGATTCCATTAAATACATACACACACACAGATATATATATATATATATATATATATATATATATATATATATATATATATATATATATATATATATATATATATATATATATATATATATATGAACAAAGCGTTATGATCAGTCTTAACAGACAATAATTCTAGTTGACAGAACACATACCTTTGCCATAGAAGAATCTACCTGCCTGTGACCTGAACTTCGAAGTAGTGAAAGTATATAAGAAAGGATTCAGTGCCGAGTTTATCGGCAATAGAACCACGACAACGTAAGCATAGAGCTCGGCTGTAATGCAGAATGTAGAGAGAGACAAAAAAAGAAAAGAATGATTTAGAAAAGCATTACGTTAAAACAATGTTGTTCTACTCATGAAAAAAATATATATTAATGCGAAACGTTGAAACGATCATTTATCCGCCATAAAAACAATAACAAATACACTATGATAAAACAATGTTTTTCATTACAAAATTGATACAAAAATATAGTATGCTAAACAGAACGTAGAGAGAGAGAAAAAAAAGAATGATTCAGAAAAGCATTACTTGAAAACAATATTGTTCTACTCATGAAAAATGATACATTAATACGGAACGTTGAAACTGATAAAACGATGTTTTTCATTACAAAAATTATACAAGAATAGAGTATGCTAAAACAGTATTTTTCCAGTCATAAAAACAAGAATTGAAAGTACACTATGTCAAAAAAAATTTTTGGTCATAAAAAAAATATACACAAATACTGTATGTTAAACCAATATTATTTCCCCGTCATAAAAACAATAATAAAAAATACATTATGTTAAAGCAAAAATTTTTAGTTTTAAAAACATTATAAAAGATACAGTATGTTAAGACAGTATTTTTTCGCGTCATAAAAACAATGAAGAAATACGGCATGATAAAACAATATTTTTAGTTGTAAAAAATTATACAAAAATGCAGTGTGTTATAACAATATTTTATCCTTCATACACAATATAACACAGCACAGAGTATGTTAAAAAAAGTTTTTGCTCAAGATAACAATAATAAAAAAAATATTTTTTTGTACAATGTAGTTGTACTTAAACCATTGTTTAAGTTTTGTCAGAATATTTTTTTAAAGTATCTAACTCTTAGGGTAATAAAATCATATAAATTAAAATGAAGCTCCATATTTCATGCAAAAAACTATATTTTTCCTATGAAATTTTCTCTTTGAAGTATTTTATTTCTAATGGATTATTATACAAAACGATAACCATAAAAACGTTCCATGTTCCACGCAAAATATATCAACACGGATATAAAAAAAAAAAAATCGCTGGAAAATTCGCTTACGTTGTATTTCGAAACTCGCCAAAGCCATGATTCTCAGGACGATGATGGGGATCCAGCAGAGACAGTCTGTGAAGACGATGAAGAAGAACCTTATAGCGAATTCCCGGTCTCCCAACGACAGCGGAGTCGCTGCCCTCGTCAATCGGATGCTGCAGAACATCCCCATGTAGGAGAACAAGATCAAGACCACCCTGTGTAGGAAATGTGGTTTTAAATGCCGTGAGATGATTGTATCGTAGGGAAGATGTGGTTTTAAATGCCGTGATTGTATTAGGAAGACGTGGGTTTAAATGTCATGATTGTATCGTAGGGAAGATATGATTTTAAATACCGTGATTGTATCGTAAGGAAGATATGGTTTTAAATGTCGTGAGATGATTATATCGTAGTGAAGATGTGGTTTTAAATGCTATAAGATAAATATATCGTTGGGGAGATGTGGTTTTAAATACCATGAGATAAATCTATCGTGGGGAAGATGTGGTTTTAAATGCCGTGACTGTATCGCAGGGAAAATGTGGTTTTAAATGCCGTGATTGTATCGTAGGGAAGATGTGGTTTTAAATACCGTGATTGTATCGTAGGCAAGATGTGGTTTTAAATGACAGGAGATAGTTGTATGGTGAGGGAGATGAGGTTTTAAATGCCGTGAGATGATTGTATCGTAGGGACGATGACGTTATAAATGCTATGAGATGATTGTATCGTCGGGAAGATGAAGTTTTAAATGCCGTGAGATGATTGTATCGTAGGGAAGATGAAGTTTTAAACGCCGCGAGGTGATTGTATCGTAGGGAAGATGAAGTTTTAGATCCCGTAAGGTGATTGTATCGTATGGAAGTGAAGTTTTAAATGCCGCGAGATGATTGTATCGTAGGGAAGATGCAGTTTTAAATACCGTGAGATGATTGTATCGTCGGGAAGATGAAGTTTTAAATGCTGTGAGATGATTGTATCTCAGGGAAGATGAAGTTTTAAATGCCGTGAGATGATTGTTCCTTAGGGAAGATGAAGTTTTAAATGCCGCGAGGTAATTGTATCGTAGGGAAGATGAAGTTTTAAATGACGTGAGATGACTGTATCGCAGGGAAGATGAAGTTTTAATGCCGTGAGATGATTGTATCGTAGGGAAGATGAAGTTTTAAATGCCGCGAGATTATTATATCGTAGGGAAGATGCAGTTTTAAATGCCGTGAGATGATTGTATCGTAGGGAAGATGTGGTTTTAAATGCTGTGAGATGATTGTATCGTAGGGAAGATGTAGTTTTAAATGCCGTGAGATGATTGTATCGTAGGGAAGATGTGGTTTTAAATGCCGTGAGATGACTGTATCGTAGGGAAGATGAAGTTTTAAATGCCGTGAGATGATTGTTCCTTAGGGAAGATGAAGTTTTAAA
>NC_089797.1:9825394-9855394 GCF_040412425.1 Macrobrachium rosenbergii
AAGGAGATTATTAATCTGTATAAAAGTGAGATTATTAATTTTTATAAAAGGGAGATTATTAATCTGTATAAAGGGAGATTATTAATCCGTATAAAAGGGAGATTATTAATCCTACAAATGGAGATTATTAATCTGTATAAGAGGGAGATTATTAATCTGTATAAAAGTAGATTATTAATCTGTATAAAGGCAGATTATTAATCTGTATAAAGGGAGATAATTAATGTTTATAAAGGGAGATTATTAATCTGTATAAAAGGGAGATTATTAATCCTACAAATGGAGAGTATTAACCTGTCTAAAGGGAGATTATTCATCTTAGTAAAATTAAATTATCACTCTGTATAAAGAGAGATTCTTTTGTTATTCTATGTTCTTATTTTCATTATGTATTACCTCACATGCGAAACAATATTCGTTTCATTTCAGGTAAAACTCTTGTAATTCCCAACAGTCCTCTTCCACGGTTCCTTCCAAAGTTACTACCCTTCAATATAAGTGATAAATATCCCTTTATACACAGTAATAATCTCCCTGTATACAGGTTAATCTCCCTTTGTACAGATTAATAATCTCCGTTTATACATATTAACAATTTCCCTTTATAAAGATTATTAATCTCCCTTTATAAAGATTAGTAACCTCTCATTATACAGACTAATAATCTCCTTTACAATGATTAATAATCTCTCTTTATACAGAATAATAATCTCCCTTTATACAGATGAATAATCTCCCTTTATATAGATCATAAATTTCCGTTTATACAGATTACTAATCTTCCTTTTATACAGATCAATAATCTCCCTTTATAAATATTAACAGTCACCTTTTATAAAGATTAATAATCTCCCTTATACGCAGTAATAATCTCCCTTTGCACAGATTAATAGTCTCCCTTTATACAGAAGAATAATTTTTCTTAATACAGGTTAATAATCTACCTTTATATATATTATATATATATATATATATATATATATATATATATATATATATATATATATATATATATATATATTGATAATCTCCCTTTATACAGATTAATAATCCCCCTTTATGCAGATTAATTATTTCCCTTTATACAGTGTAATAATCTCCCTTTATACTTAGTAATAATCTCCATTTATATAGTGTAGTAATAATCTCCATTTACATGGTGTAATAATCTCCCTTTATACAGAGTAATAATCTCCACTTATAGAGTAGTAATTTCTATTTGTCCGGAATAATAATCTCCATTTATACCGAGTAATAATTTCCCTTTATACAGATTAATAATCTCCCTTTATACAAATTAATAATCTCCCTTTATACAGCTTAATAATCCGCCTTTATACACAGTAATAATCTCCCTTACACAAATTAATAGTCTTTCCTTTATACAGAATAATAATCCCCTTTCATATAGGTTAATACTCTACCTTTATACAGAGTAATAAGCCACCTTTATACATATTAATGATCTCACTTTATACAGATTAGTAATATCCCTTTATACAGTGTAATAATCTCCCTTTATACAGGGTAATAATCTCCATTTATACACAATAATGATCTCTCTTTATAGAGTAATAATCTCCATTTGTACAGAATAATAATCTCCCTTTACGCAGAGTAATAATCTCCGTTTACAAAGTAATAATCTTCCCATCTTCCCGCCGGACCACGGTCCCATTTTCATAGTCTAGACAGTTTTATTAGCTTTTTATCCGCGTCATGATGTCGAAACAAAAAGAAATTGAGGAAATGAAGGAAAAATAGCGTATTTGCTTCAGTGTTTTCGCTTTTCATTCGTACATAAAGTATAAAATCATTTTCATGGCAAATAAGGTCTTTTATTAGTTCATACGATTACCATACAACATGTTCCCCCGGGGCATTTCAGTTTTATAATTGCAGCAGTGTTCCTGTTGCATCATAATTTTTATTTCATCTTTTGTTTTTATATTACTCTTGTATCATAATATATATATATATATATATATATATATATATATATATATATATATATATATATATATATATATATATATATATATATATATATATATATATATATAATTATAGCCCCGTGATTATATTTATCATTTGATCAGTTCCAGTTGTTTCATTTCTGCTAATTATAGGTTATGTGCTATTGCATATGAGAAGTGAAATAAAATGTTAAGTTCTGATATCCATTTTTAGTTTTCTGTAAAAGAAAACTATTAAGCCGGCTTTGTCTATCCGTCCGCACTTTATTCTGTCCGCACTTTTTCTGTCCGCCCTCAGATCTTAAAAACTACTGAGTCTAGAGGGCTGCAAATTGGTACGTTGATCACCCACCCTCCAATCATCAAATATACTAAATTGCAGCCTTCTAGCCTCAGTAGTTTTTATTTTATTTAAGGTTAAAATTAGCCGTAACTGTGCTTCTGGCAACTATGTAGGATAGGCCACCACCGGGCCATGGTTAAAGTTTCATGGGCCGCGGCTCATACAGCATTATACCGAGACCACCGAAAGATAGATCTCTTGTCGGTGGCCTAGATAATACGCTGTAGTGGTTGTACAGAAAACTCGATTGGGCCAAAGAAACTTCGGCGCATTTTTTTACTTGTTTTATCATGTCCTTCTTCTGTAGGAATTGCTACATATCTTGACCTTCGCTCGATCGTTTTTTCTCATAAAACAGACATTTCGTTTATACAAAAATATTAGGAGTAATAAGCGACTATTATTATCAGAAACATATGCTAAATCCTCTATTTTTTTTTTTTTGTGACCGGTATGTAGGAAAATTTTGCCAACCTTAAAATTATTGATCTAAAAACTTTGTAATAATAGAAAATCATATATTCTTGTTCGTAAGTGTCTTTCACAAATATAAAATACTGCATCTTTAGTATTTTCATAAATCTATCGTATGTTCAATCAGCACACATATGACTGTGTCTGCCATACATGCACTCTAAACATATTTTTTTTTTTTATATCAGTTTTAATCAATAATAATGAATTATCCTGGGTACTGTGACTTAAAATACCGTATCCAAGAACTATTCATACTACTACAGATGCGAGACTTCGTGTAAATTGTAATATGAACTAAATGACTTAGAAGACATTATCGTGCGTTCGTTAAAAGAGAATATTCTCTGTTATCAGTTCTTGCTGAAAATAGAGGCTAGAAACGTCTGAATACTAAAGAAATTAATAAAGTCTTATTACTATTTTTGTTAATTTGTAGGTGCGATTCATTGATGATAAAAGTACCATTGTATCGTACTACTAATATTACGTGCCTCAATTATCTTTCTGAATAAAGTTGAATAAATCTCTGCCTACTTAACCTTTATCTGGATTAACACCTCGGTTATATGTATAACACTTTGTCACGAAACCCGAGAGTAATATGCCCGCAATTTCTTTCAGAGAATTTTTTGCTAATCATTATAGAATTTCCTCATGCCAATACGAATAAACTAATACTTACATGTGCTGGATTTCGGGAATGAGTTCGTCGTCCCTCTGGTGAGTAGATAAATTGTACAGAACGCCAGCAGGAAGCTCAATGCCATCAAGACTCCTGATGAAATAGATAAATATGTATTAACGACCCTGGAAAAATTTCAGCCTTCTCTTCAGTATTGTACAAACTCTCTTGCTTCCTAGATACTGGGGCATCAACTTTCCAGTTCCTCTTTCACTCCATTATCCACGAGTTTCCGGGTCATCCTATCTTCCATCCTCCCAATTCTTCCGAATTATAATTGTATTTTCACCAACCGGTCATCCTCCATTCTCTTCAAACAACTGAACCATTTCAAAACACTGCTTCATCCTTTCATCTACGACAATTCATTCACTACTTCCTAAATGTAGCTTCACATTTCTCACTCTTTCAGTTTTTCTTATAACACAAATGTTACGTCAGCAGTTCATGTCCATGAACAATTTTTTTTATTCACATTTGACACCATCAGCACTTCCTGTCTATAAATGCTTGTATCTTTCAATTGCATTTGACAACCAGACTTCACTTCCTTGAGAAAAGTTAGTGCAACAGTCTCTTTGTACATTTAACCATGTTTTTCATAGATTCCAATTTTCATCTAAATTCTCTGAACACTAATTTTTTTTCATTCACATTTGATACCGTCAACCCTTCTTGTCTATTTATGCTTTTATCTTTCAGTTACATTTGACAACCAGACTTCACTTCCGTAGAGAAAAGTTAGTGCAATAGAAACTTTGTACATTTAACCTTGTCTTTCATAGATTTCACTTGTCCTCTGAATTCTATGATAACTAACTTTGTTTTCATTCACATTTGATACCGTCAACACTTTTTGTCTATAAATATTTTTATCTTTTAATTTTTTCCCCTGAATTCTATGAACACTATTTTTTTTTCATTCACATTTGATACCGTCATCACTTCTTGTCTATAAATATTTTTATCTTTCAATTAAATTTGACAACCAAGAGTTCACTTCCATAGACAAAGGTTAGTGCAATAGTCAGTTTGTACATTTAACCTTGTCTTTCATAGATTCCAATTTTCCTCTGAATTCTATGAACACTAACATTTTTTTTTTTTATCCACATTTGATAACGCCAACACTTCTTGTCTATAAATACTTTTATCTTTCAACTACATTTGACAACCAGACTTCACCTACATAGAGAAAAGTTAGTGCAATACTCTCTTTGTACATTTAACGATGTCTTTCATAGATTCCACTTTTCCTCTGAATTCTATGAACACTAACCATCCATTTCATTTTTTCATTCACTTGTGATACCGTCAGCACTTCTTGTCTACAAATACAGTACTTTTGTCCTTCAATTACATTTGACAACCAGGTTTCATTTCCATAGACAAAAGTTAGTGCAATAGTCCTTTTGCACAGTTGATTTTACCTTTCATAGATTCCAAATTTCCTCTGAATTCTATGAACACTAACTTTTGTTTCATTCACATTTGATACCGTCAATACTTATTGTCTATAAATACTTTGACCTTGCAGTTACATTTGTCAACCAGACTGCACTTCCGTAGAGAAAAGTTAGTGCAATAGTTCTTTTGTACATTTAACTTTGTCTTTCATAGATTCCAGTTTTCCTCTGAATTCTATGAATACTAATTTTGTTTTCATTCACATTAGATACCGTGAACACTTCTTGTCTATAAATATTTTTGTCTTTCAGTTAAATTTGACAACCAAGACTTCACTTCCATAAAGAAGAGTTGGTGAAATAGTCCCTTGTCTTTCATAGATTCCAATTTTCCTCTTAATTCTATGAACAATAACATTTTTTTTATTCACATTTGATAACGCCAACATTTTTTTCCTATAAATGCTTTATCTTTCAATTTCATTTGATAACCAGACTTCACTTCCACAGACAAAAGTTAGTGCAATATATACTTTTCCTACTAAGCGTGTTGTTTCGCCCACTCTGGCTCACCTCTTCTCTTATTCTATCATTTTCGATATATTTACTCACATTTACACTTCCTGGATCTCATTAACCTTTGCATCCTTTACTCTTGTTCGTATTTAGTCTCGACCCCTTTTTCAAACCCTTTCGAACTTGAGCATCAATCTCTGCAGTTTCTCTTCGTATCCCCAATTACTGTAGCACCGTATTGTCTGCGAACATCAGTCATTCTGCATTCCATATTACAATTTAATACCTGTTTCTACCGTTCTTTCTAGAACTTCTTGCATTACTTCATCCACCAAGATAAGAAACAGACAAGGAAACATAACACAGCCTTATGTCACCTCAGTTTTTACATCGAACCAGTCACTTACCCTCCTATAAATATGTTTTAATTCTATGATAGAAAACGTTTTGGTAACTTTCAGTCATTTTCCCTCGCCAACAAGCATCCTCAGTACTCTCCACAATGCCTCTCAATCAGTTATATAATTGGCTTTCTCTTGGTTCATTTATCCCACTTACAGATAATTTTTGTTTGCTCAGTACCTTTACAGCTATATCTCACCCCTTCCCTTCAAACTTGAGTTATCACGTACCTTAATTTTAGTTTTCTATAAAAGAAAGCTATTGTGCTGGCTTCGTCTGCCCGTCCGCACTTTTTTTCTGTCCACCTTCAGATCTTGAAAACTACTGAGGCTAGAGGGCTGCAAGTTGATATGTTGATCATCCACCCTCCAATCATCAAACATACCGAATTGCAGTCCTCTAGCCTCCGTAGTTTTTATTTTATTTAAGGTTAAAGTTAGCCATAATCGTGCTTCTGGCAACGATACAGCATTACACCGAGACCACCGAAAGATAGATTTATTTTCGGTGGCCTTGATTATAAGCTGCGGCGGCTGCACAGAAAATTCTATTGTACCGAAGAAACTTCGGCGCATCTTTTTTACTTATTAGTTATTTTCACAAAAGAAAATAAGTTTCCCATACTTAATGTTTACTTACAGAGACATTAAACTCGGAAGGTTTTTAATCGTCGTGTCCGCAACGGTCATAAGTGGATTTCCTTGGAGGTTTCTGTAAAGAAACAAAATTCCTTTTAATTCCCTAGATAATTTTTTAGGAGATATTACATAGCCATAAGTTAGTCCGCTGCAATAAGAATAACGAAAAATGTATTTATTCCTCTGAAATCTCACATAGATTTGGATTCATAGAAATTGTTCATTTACTTCACTGTGCCCATCAATAAATTTCAATAACATAGCTTTGAATATTATAGATACGATATTCATCGACAGATTAAATAGAATGGGGAAAATGTATGATGTTCTGATGACTCTGATTTTTTAATTCGGAGGGGAAGCCTGCGAGGGAGATAAGCAAGGTTATATATATATATATATATATATATATATATATATATATATATATATATATATATATATATATATATATATATATATATATATATATATATATATATATATATATATATATATATATTTATTTATTTATATATATAATACATACATACGTATATACATACATATACATATATGTATATATACGTCTGTATATGTATGTATATGTATACGGTATATATATACATATATAAACCCATCCTATAATTAGGATAGATATTCCAATTACACTGCGTCGACATGACCCAAAATGCAAATGTAGATCACTGCCAATGAAGAACGTACAAAGCAAGGAGAAGGTACGACGTAACAAAGCATCCTCACGGGATGCCACCTTGCAGCATCTCCTCATTGATCTGCCGAACAATATATAAAGGCTCCCTATAACCATGAAAGGATATTTGCGGGGAAATTAGGCACAGGTGAGATAGAACACCTGACATTCACCTGGAGTTAATAGTGGAGACATGGAGACTGAATTCGAAATAGATTATTAGTGCCGAGGAGGGAGGAACGGCATTTGTATCTGCAAGGATGTATTGGATGTATGTGTGTATATATATATATATATATATATATATACGGGATGCCACCTATGCAACATCTCCTATGATCTATATAACAATATATATATTTATGGTATATTTATAAATGTATACAAAGTACCATAAATAAGGACGGGCGGCGTATTCTATATATATAATTATATATATATATAGGTGAGATAGTAATAAACTCTGCCCCTTAGCATCTCATTCTTCTGCTTTCTGCATACGCTTGTCACTACAAAGTCTTAGATCCATGGACAAGAAATAGAAGTTATTATGATGCCTGGAGGGGAAAGGAAACGCATCCCATAATGTATCTGCATTTGCCAGGACGAGAAGGATTAAAGCCTATCGCCGCTCGTACGTATGTATACATGTCCAATTCAGATATACTCGTATATTTACTGGAGGAGGAATAGACCCATCCTCGCCATATAGCCAATGGCCAATTGTTTTTATTGTTTTATAGGCAGAAATATAAACATGTGTGTATATATGTATATATGTGTATATATGTGTATATATATATATATAAAGAGAGATAGATAGATGGATAGACAGATAGATAAATAGACAGATATGATATGAAGAAACGGCACAATAATATAAATGAAACGAAGTAAGAATGATAGGTCATTACACTCTTTTCGAATAATAATGGTTTTGGTCCCAGGCAGGCACCCCAATCAATCAAGGAGGTTTCAAATGACGAGTTAGGCTACGTTGTTTGTTTGTTCTCTTAACATTATTCAATGTCATATCTTGTTAAGTGGAAAGTCAGCTGTCATACACATGATTATGGACCAAGTGAGATTGTCAGTAAGACCGTTACTTTGTACACACTGAAACTAATGACCATCTCAAGGGGCAATCGAAACTCAAAGATGATGTTTTTGAGTATAAACAGAGAAAAGACGAAACGGATAATTCACAAAACAATGGCCGTTACTAAATAATTTTATTCCAGGAACTGAACGCAGTTTTAGTGAATTAAAAAATACAGTTATCGATGATAGAGACACTTGAATAACAAAAACAAAAAAAGCACGCTACGGAGATCGTTAAACATGTATTTGCTAATGGATAATTTTCTTTTAAAAAATCATAAGATAACAAAAATGGAAAAAAGTAAAGTGAATCGCGAAAATACATTTATTGACAACAAAAATATTGGAATAAAGACTTGCTAATGGATCATTTTCTTTAAAAAATCATAAAATAAAAAAAAAATTATAAAAAAAGAGTACAGTGGGAAGAGAAAACGTTGACATTTACTAATTAAATTTATTCTGGTTAATGAACACAATTTCTGTGATCGGGTATATACATTTATTGACAAAAAATATACAGGAATAAAAGTCAATTATATCCTGCTTTCTACGAAGTTAAATCGATAATAAAGTATTTGCTTATGCAAAATTTCCTTTAAAAAATCCTAAAATAAAAAAAACACACTGTGGGAAGAGGAAACGTTGTCGTTTACTAAACAAATTTATTCCGGTAACTGAACGCAAATTTGGTGAATGAAAAAATACATTTATTGACAATAATATACTAGAATAAAAGACAATCATATCCTGCATTCTACGAAGTAAAATCGATAATAAAGCATTTGCTAGTGCAACATTTCGTTTAAAAACTCGTAAAATAAAAAAATAAAAAAGGAGTACAGTGGGAAGAGAAAATGTTGACGTTTACTAAGAAAATTTATTCTGGTTAATGAACACAATTTCTGTGATCGAGAAAATACGTTTATTGAAAAAAAAATATATACAGGAATAAAAGTAAATTATATCCTGCATTCTACGAAGTAAAATCGATAATTGCTAGTGCAACAATTCGTTTAAAAAATCCTAAAATTAAACAAAAATAAAAAAAGAGAGTACAGTGGGAAGAAAAAACGTTGCCGTTTACCAAACAAAATTTATTCCGGTGACTGAACACAAATTTTGTGATCGGGAAAATACAGTTATTAACAAAAAAATATACTCAAATAAAAGTCAATCATATCCTGCATTCTACGAAGTAAAATCGATAAGAATGCATTTGCTAATGCAACATTTCATTTTAAAAATCCCAAAATTAAAAATTCAAAAAATGAAATAAGAGTACAGTGGGAAGAGAAAACGTTGACATTTACTAAGCAAATGTATTCCGGTAACTGAACGCAAAATAAGCGAACGGGTAAATAACGTTTATCGACAACAGACACACTGTAATAAAAGTGAATCATATCCTGCATTCTGCGAAGTAAAATCGATCAAAATTAATTCGCTAATGAAACATTTCCTTTAAAAAGTCGCAAAATAAAAAGTAAATAATAAAAAAAGAGTACAGCGAAAAGAGAAAACGGCTTTGGAAGTTTCGACATGGTCAAAGTGAATGGAATTTTCCATGCATGAGTGAGTATGTATTCGGAGATGGAGCGGAACTCTGAGGAAGACGCTATCCGAAGGAAAGATTTTCTTATTTTTCATGCATATTTTACGTCCTGCTTCTAGTCTGTTTGACTTATACTCGTATAGCCTATATATATTCTTCTTCAACTTACTGCAAATTTTTTTTTTTTTTTTCATGTATATTTCCTGTTTTTTAATATATTTGACTTACATATATTTTTCCTCAATATATTGCTCTAAAATGTTTTTTTCTTGAGTATTTTATTTCCTGCTTCCAGTCTATTTGATTTATACTCGTATACATACTTTCCTTCAACTTACTGCAAAAGCACTATTTTTTTTTATGCATGTCATATATCCTGTTTTTAGTATATTTGACTTACATATATTTTTCCTCAATATATTGCTCTAAAATGTTTTTTTTTTTTTAGTATTTTATTTCCTGCTTCCAGTCTATTTGATTTATACTCGTATATATACATCCTTCAACTTATTGCAAATCATTTTTTTTATGCATGTATTTTATTTATATTTATTTGTCCTCAATATATTCCTCTAAAATGCTTTTTTATCAGTATTTTATATCCTGCTTCCAGTCTATTTGACTTATACTCGTATATATATTTTTCTTCAACTTACTGCAAAAAAATTTTTTATGCATGTTATATTTCTTGTGTTCAGTCTAATTGACTTACACTGTACATATTTTTCCTCAGTATGTTGCTCATAAATGTTTTTTTATGAGTATTTCATTTCCTGTTTCCAGTCTATATATATATATATATATATATATATATATATATATATATATATATATATATATATATATATATATATATATATATATATATATATATATATATATATATATATATATATATATATATATATATATATATATATATATGTATATATATATATATATATATATATATATATATATATATATATATATATATATATATATATATATATATATATATATATATATATATATATATATTCCTTTAACATATTGCTCAGAAATGTTTATCAAGCATTTTTTTTCCTGTTATCAGTCTATTTGGCACACACACACAAACACACACACACACACACACACACACACACACATATATATATATATATATATATATATATATATATATATATATATATATATATATATATATATATATATATATATATATATATATATATATATATATATATATATATATATATATATATATATATATATATATATATATATATATATATATATATATATATATATATATATTCCTTCAATAGATTGCTTAAAAATGTTTTTATTCATGTTTTATTTCCTGTTTTCGAATTGTTTTGACCTTTACATAATTTTTACTTCATCATTTTGTTCTCGTGTGTTTTTCTTTAAGTTGAGCATTCTCTGAAACAGTTTTATTTTAGGAAAAGCTGGATTACCCTCCAAATTTCTGTTTTTTTAGGGCTAAAAGTTTATGGAAGAATAGCCCATTGGATATAACAATATCGGGGTGCATTTTCCCGGAGACGTAACCGAGCACCAGGAACGTCCCCTAAAAAAACCGGACGCCATATCTTAAAAACTAAGAATTTCATTGAAAATATTCTCATTATGTTTTCCACACCCAAATTACATTAAATGTACTTATCTAACCTAACGTAATCTAGGGACAGAGCAGAAAAACCGGGGCTGGTGCAATGCTAGCATACATCTCAGGAATTTGCTATTGGGGCTTCAATATTATCATAATTCAATAGCATGGAAGACAACTTTCATATCCGGATCAGAGTTGCTAATAAACGCCTTTTAAGAATTATCATAAGGAATAGCATAAAGGTTTTTAAAATCCTTTTAGTAAACTTTATGAGAGAGAACATTCGGTTTTTATCAAATCCATTATTCGGTTGTACCACGTATCTAATTTCGGCTCCCTCTTTTTAAAGAGCAGAGGCGGTGAACTTAGTGCTGTCTTATCTGATGCCACATTTTTGTTTTACATTTGCGATCGTTTCCAGCATATCTCGCCGATGCAGAGGCATTTTTCAAAACGAAATGCCATTTTTATTATTCAGGAGATGAACCCTATGCATATGGAACAGGCTTTCAGGGGCCACTGACTTGAAATTCAAGTTTCCAAAGAACACGGTGTTCATTCGAAAGACGTATCGAAGATCAACAGAAAATTGAATTTAAGAACCTCGCCTAGGCTTCTCTCTGCATCTTCACAAGAGTAAGCTACAATTATCATTTAAAATCGAATTATACACACACACTCACACACACACACACACACACACACACACACACATATATATATATATATATATATATATATATATATATATATATATATATATATATATATATATATATATATATTTATATATATATATATTTATATATATATATATTTTATTTATCTTGGAGGTTTTATAATTATATATAACATATATATATAATAGATATGTATGTACACACACACACACACACACTTTAGATGCACAAGATTTGCAACAAATTTTATTTATCTTAGGTTTTACATAGTAGATATATATGTATGTATATATATATATATATATATATATATATATATATATATATATATATATATATATATATATATATATATATATTATGCGTCTGTCTCCTCGAAAACCTCCAAGATAAATAAAATCTGTTGCAAATCTTGTGCCTCTAACGAGATACCCGGACAAGAGTCACCGCGTATTAATGGAGAGAACGCTGCTAATGGCCAAATGCGGGCATACTTAACAAAAATCATAATATACTCACAAACTCTTTAGACTCTCGAGGCCAAGAAATGCATCAACGGAGAGGCTCCGAATCTGGTTGTTGTTCAGCTCTCTGGAAATGAGGAGAAGCAATTTGAGTATTATAATGTTTGGGCTGTATTTCAATTACGTTTTAATGTTTATTTTCCCCAGGCTTTAAAACTTTGCCTGCATAATTAATTTTATTCTGATTAAATAAAGTTATATTAATCGTTCTGAATTGCAATTTTCACATTATGGACTTTAGACTTAATATACTCTTTAATATAAAAAATTTAGATAGATGATTAATGGAATGGCCATTTTTACCATAAATTTTTGTTGATGGGCAAAATGGATGCAAAATTATATTCTGCAGAATATATGGTGATGGAGCAAAATGCCGCAGTCTTTACTCTCTCTCTCTCTCTCTCTCTCTCTCTCTCTCTCTCTCTCTCTCTCTCTCTCTCTCTCTCTTTTATTTTCTAGGAAAATTAATAGCTTCCTTTCAGCATAACGTATTCTGGCTGAAAAAATCAGCATTCCTCTCTCTCTCTCTCTCTCTCTCTCTCTCTCTCTCTCTCTCTCTCTCTCTCTCTCTCTCTCTCTCTCTGTGAATACATCAGGGTACAAAATTTCATTTACTTACAAATCCACCAAACTCGTTTGATCCCTGAAGGCTCCTGGGTCAATACTTGTTATGGTGTTATCCCGAAGGTAACTGAAAATATTAAAAGTTGTCTCTTTGATAGCAGTCAAGGTGAACAGGTATATGTATAGGTATATGTATATATATATATATATATATATATATATATATATATATATATATATATATATATATATATATATATATATATATATATATAAAGAAATTTGACATTTCGTTTACAATAGTTACAATATAAGGTCAGCCTTACAGAGCAATTAATCCGGAGAGCCCCTCGAGTGAAGAAATCGTCAGCGCCCTTATGATATTATTTTCCAGGAATCTGTAAGAAGAGAAGAGTAATATTAGCAGTTTATAAGATTAAATGTATTCTCGAATCTTGGATTTTGTATATTATCAATCCTTTCGTGAGAATTTTTAATGTAATTTATTTATTTTCTTCCTATTATAAAAACAAGATACGAAAGGTTAGGTTCACTTGTACGCGTCTTGTAAGAAATTGCTATAACATCAAAAACTTAATAAAAATTAGTCTTAAATATATAGTTATCGTTTCCTTTTTTATATATAGGATTCTAAACAACAGGTTTAAGTAAAATATATTACAGCCAATTTATTTACGATGACTATTCCCAACTATTTTTGTCAATAAGTATAATATGAGGTAACTAAGATTAAATATTTCTTTGCCATCTAGTATCAACATATGTTTAATATGTGGATTTGTGTGGGTTAACATGATAATCTCTTCCTTGCCTTCTCGATAGGTTGAGGCAATATCACACAAAACAGTAATATATCCACACTGGATGTCACATCAGTTAAGCCAATAAGTATTGCAGCCAACAGGATTTTGATAATCAACAGATGATAATCAATGAATATAAAAGGAGTTATGCACGGTGATTTATTATTGACATCTTGTTTCAGCAAAGTACCAAGTCAGCCTCCATCACTCTCCATTATGTATGGTGAAAGAGACACATCTTGATATTTAGCCAATTATTATTACTTCAGAACATGAACCTTATCCATATGGAACAAGCCCACAGGGGCCATTGACTTGAAATTCAGGCTTCCAGAGAATATGGTGTTCAGTTGAAAGAAGTAACAGAAGGTAATGGGAAATAAAAACGGAAATTAGTTTTTAGAAAATAAAAAAATGAAAAATGAATCAACAAATTAATAAATTGGAAGATAAAAGTGTAAGTGAATTAATAAAATACGAGGAGAATTGATTTTGGGTAGCAATGTGGTTGCATCTTCGCTTGAACTTATGAGGTTCCAGCGGCACAGCCTCAGAGAGACTGTGCCACAGTCCAACGGTGTGAGGAATAAAGGACTTCTAGAACTGAGAAGTTCGACATCGAGGCACATTTACTGCATATTTTCGCTGCTGTTCAGCAAATCTGGTCGTTCTTGTCAGGAAGAGAGGATAAACGGGAGGTCAGTGACAAAATCACAGTCGATGCAGATAAATCACAAAATTGAAAAAAAAAAAATGCATATTCGACACTTTGCCGGAAAAGAGACGGTGTGATCAAAAGAGGCACATTTCAAATTTTGGAAGACCAAGGAAAGAGAGAGAAAAAGAATATCGAGAACCGCAGGGAAACGGATAAAACAAAACGACAACGAAGAACGCCCGTGGACGACATAACTGTCTTGTAAGCAAAGGGGGCAAGAAACAAGACAAAAAAAAAAAAAAAAAAAAAGAATTTGCACATTTTATATTTCCCTTCCTTTCATAAGCAAAGTGAGCTGGGGTTTACATCACTTGATGAATCATTTCTCCAACTTTAAGATATGTTCAGTGACTCTGAATCATTGCTTTTGCCTTTTAAAAATATTGCTAATTTGAATACACGTAACTTATTGCAGATTTTTTCCGAGAAACGAAAACTAAAAAAAACGGAAAACGAAAACTGAAAAAAACGGAAAACTCTCATTGAAATATACCAATAGCGAAAATATATATACAGCCGGCTGTAAAAAAATCGCCGGAGGAGAAGACAAGCTGAACGAAAAAATATAGACGTAGCTTATTGAGCCAGACAATGAATGACTCCAGACACCTGGCGTTGGTCCAGAACACAAGATCGCAATGCGTGGGTGAAAGACCACATGAGGCCTAAAGGGCGTATATCGTTAGCAAGAAACCTCAAGAGTCTGTGAGAGTTAATTAAAACTGAAAAACAAATAAAAGTATGTTTTTCAGAGATAAATACAGAATTGCTAAGTAAATAAAAGTAGTTTATTTATAGATAAAGGTAGAATTACTAAGTAAATAAAAGTAGCTTTCTCATAGATAAAGGCAGGATTACTAAGTAGATAAACGGTTTTTTTCAGAGATGAATGCATAATTAAGTAAATGTAGATAAAGGCAAAATTAATAAATGAATAAAAGTAGTTTTTTCAGTAGATAAAGGCAGAATTACTAAGTAAATCAAAGCAGCTTTTTCATAGACAACGACAGAATTACAAAGTAGATAAAAGTAGTTTTTCATAGATAAAGGCAGAACTACTAAAAAGATAAAAGTTGTTTTTCATAGATAGGGCAGAATTACTAAATAAATCAAAGTAGTTTTTTTGTAGATAAAGGCAGAATTTTAATAAATGAATAAAAGTAGTTTTGGCAGAGTTATTAAGTATATAAAAGTAGTTTTTTTTATAGATAAAGACAGAATTATTCATAATCTTTCCCTCTGTTCATTACTTTCAAGGTCTTCCTTTCCTCCCTCCTGCAAATACTCGCATTAAATCCATTTCACCATCCTGTCGTCCTCCATTCTCGCAACATGCCCAAACCATCCCCATCTCCTTTGATCCACTAAACGATAATCTGTTGTTTTCCATAGTAATTTTACAGGGCAGAATCCTTCTCTCCCCATATGCTTATGAAAACTGCTCATCTAAACACCTAGATTTTTTAGTTTTCTGTAAAAGAAAAAGGCAGCTTTGTTAGTAAATGACTTTATTCTGTAGCACTTTTTTTCTGGCCATAACTCTGTCCGCCCTCCGATCTTAAAAACTACTGAGGCTAGAGGGCTGCAAATTGGTATGTTGATCATCCACCCTCCAATCATCATACGTACAAAACTGCAGCCCTCTAGCCTCAGTAGTTTTGATTTTATTTAAGGTTAAATTTAGCCATAATCATGCTTCTGGAAACGATATAAGAAAGGCCACCACCGGGCCGTGGTTAAAGTTTCATGGGCTGCGGCCCATACAGCATTATACCGAGACCACCGAAAGATCGATCTATTTTCGGTGGCCTTGATTATTCGCTGTACAGAAAACTCGATTGCGCCGAAGAAACTTCGGCGCATATTTTCTAGTTTTTTTTTATTTTAAATAACTTCGATTTTACTTACAATTCTTGCAAGTTGTCTGCTCTGGGACTGACGTTGCGCCCCTTCAGAGTGACTAGATTTGAGCTCATCCACCTTGGAAAGGAGAAACAAGGAAATTAGCATTGTGTTTATTTTTACTTTGCGGAATAAATCGTCGATGATAGGGAGTACATGTATGTGTGTGTGTGAGTGAGTTATTCTCTCTCTCTTCTTCAGTATTTTAGCATGTACAAAACAAATGTCATCTTGTATGAATAAGTTCTATAAAGGAATCAATGACTTTAACTGGTGTCAATTCTATGACTTTATAATGATAAGCATAGTGTAACAGTGAATGTTATATTATATTCTCGTTAGTATTCTAAAGAATAATTACAATCGTTATTGTCGTCCTATAGGAGAGATAACGAATAAGACAAGCTGAGATTATTAACACCTATCAACTTTTTAATACTTGTATACTGAATAGGAAGGGTGTCTAATAATATGAGAAAAGTTGACTTTTACTCATAGACTAAGAAGTAATGTTTTGCAGAGATTAAGAGAGGAAAAGAAGCCAGTGTACCAAAAGTCAAATAAATAAGATATTAGATGTTTGTGTGTCTGAGATTATCTCATGAGGAATTCACTACAATTAGTCTTAATGACGTCTCATATCCCTGTGATTAAAAACGCCACAAATAACCTACATAAATATATATTTAGTTTATTAGTTTGTATATCTGTTTGCTAATGTGTTCTGTTAATGTAACCTCTGAAATGTTTTTGGTTAAATATCGTGGGCATATGGCTATTGGGAATTATACCAAATCACTTTCTTAAGTAAAGCTTAAAACAGAGTTATACTCTGTAGCTACATATTTTTTCTTCGGTAAATATCATGTTCATAATACTATACTGACTTAGAACAAATCATCCTTAAATATAGCTTAAAATACAACAAATACTTACAGCTGGACCAAGCTGGGTACGTTGGTAAGCAGATCATCAAACTGGTTGAACTGATTTCCCTGGAGGACCAACTGCTTAAGAGAGGGTAAATCAGTCACAACATCAGCTGGAAGCTCGTGCAAGGCGTTGTCTTTCAGGAACCTGTTGGAAAATGATTAAAATATTGTTTTCTTGCTGCGATATATTCATATAATATATATATATATATATATATATATATATATATATATATATATATATATATATATATATATATATATATATATATATATATATATATATATATATATATATATATATATATATATATATATATATATATATATATACAAAATAAAGACAAAATCCTCGAGGAAGGAGACACACTGGAGTGCTGCGAGGCCTTTCGACTAGCGTCCTTTACTTAGCAGACGACAGTCGAAAGACCTCGCAGCACTCCAGTGTTTTGTCTTTATTTATGTATTCATCACATTCCATATTTTCGTGATTCAGTATTCACACACTCATATATATATATATATATATATATATATATATATATATATATATATATATATATATATATATGTATATATCGTTCTTTTTTATTCAATAACCATGAAATTACTTTAGAATTAGCGCACTAGTGTACCAACGGTTAAAGTGTACGTGAAACCTCTCTGGTAATTAAATCGCAAATTATCACATACAACGTTGCGTTCGTAGGTTATTCTTCATTAATCTCTTTTAAGTTTAATAATGCTTGGTGCTTTTAAAAGATGCATTTAAAACCTTTAAGTTTTACGAGACTACTTTCCTCGTCGTGAAGGTAGGAAAATAAAGAAAAGATTCTACAAAGAACAGCAGCTTATTAGGTTCCTGCTTGACCTTCTGACTAATTATTTTCAGAAATTTTTATTTAGTGTCATTCCTTCTGACGATGAGGAAAGCAGCTGTCGTATAGCTGAAGATTCTCTGTGGGTTTTAACCATAAATCAAAATGATATACCCATTGTTACATATTCGTAAAGACTGTGGTAGTTCCTTAAGAGTTTATGGGGGCAGCACCAATTTTCATATTACACACACACACACATTTATATATATATATATATATATATATATATATATATATATATATATATATATATATATATATATATATATATATATATATATATATATATATATATATATATATATATATATATATATATATATATATATATATATATATAATAAATGTTATTATCTTTTTCTCAAAATTTTATTATTTATATATATAGATTTTATATTTTTTCTAATTTTTATTTTTCTCAAATTTTTTATTTCTTAATAGATTTTATACTTCTTCCCATTTTTATATTTCTCTTTTTTATTATTATCTAAATCTTTAATATTATTATGTTATTATTTTTCATGGGGGGGCACGTGCCCACGTCCCCCCCCCCACCGTCATCCGCTAGTGGAACCATTGTCATTTTACCCTATTTATCTTTCGTACATTCGATTAATAACTAAAATGTCATATATTACGAATAACTTCCGTAATATACTTTAGTTTTCAGGAGTGATTTCTTCGAGTTTATCATTAATTATAAGAACGCATTTGGCAATAATCTCAAATACCAAGGTGAGTTTATCCACGAAAGAGATATCGAGAATCTGCTCGATTCGAGAAGGAGAATCAAGCAGGCCCTAGAAAGCTCTCGTGTAAGATATAGTTTTTAATATGTGTTGACACTGACATCATTGTGGATCTCTTCATCAGTGTAGTGATTCATCCGATTTAGACATTTTTATAAATACCGTCGATTGTCATCACATTACCTTCTATTTACCCATAATGAGGAGACTTGGTTTTTTTTAGTTTTCTGTAAAAGAAAACTATTGAGATGGCTTTGTCCGTCCGCACTTTTTCTGTCCGTCCTCAGATCTTAAAAACTCCTGAGGCTAGAAGGCTGCAAATTGGTATGGTGATCATCCATCCTCTAGTCATCAAACATGCCAAATTGCAGCCCTCTAGCCTAAGTAGTTTTTATTTTATTTAAGGTTAAAGTTAGCCATAATCGTGCATCTGGCATGGATATAGGACAGGCCACCACCATGCGTGGTTAAGGTTTCACGAGCCGCGACTCATACAGCATTGTACCGAGACCAACGAAAGATACGTCTATTTTAGGTGGCCTTGATTATACCATGTACAGAAAACTCGATTGTGCCGAAGACACTTCGGCGCATTTTTTCTTTGTTTATTTTTATTTTCTCTCACTCATATTAATAAACCTTGACCTTCTCATTGCTTCCAAAAGATCTAAACATACTTTATTGACGTCGAATTTCACCTCTCTCTCTCTCTCTCTCTCTCTCTCTCTCTCTCTCTCTCTTTCCCTTCACATCTTCTTCCTGGGGCTCCAAGAATCCCAAGGGTCTTTCAGTGCTCTCAATAAGTAGGAATAGCTCTTTTTCAAACTGCTCCTACATTCAAGTCCAACCCTTTTCTAACTTTATTATTGTTGTTGTTATTTACGGTTTTCTCTAGTACATTAACGTTCAAAGTGATGTGTAAAGCTCTTGCTAATATGTGACCTGTTTATAGGTAATATATATGCAGGAAGAGCATATATTTCAGTGGTCATAAAACTATTTCTAGATTCTGTTCGTGTCTGCCTAAACATACACATACGCACACATAGACGTTTATATATATATATATATATATATATATATATATATATATATATATATATATATATATATATATATATATATATATATATATATATATATATATATATATATATATCTAATATATATATATATATATATATATATATATATATATATATATATATATATATATATATATATATATATATATATATATATATATTTATATATATATATATATATATATATATTAACTATATATCGTATTCTTCGCGTTTTTTTGGATGTGCGTTTTTTTGCTTGTAACTACGAAGCCGTACGTCCAGACGCAAGAAATTGAAGACTGTGATTGCCGGTCGCGGGACACGAACCCGCGTCGCCTTAACCACAAGGAGGTCACGTTGCCGACCTGACTAATCACAGTCTTCAATTTCTTGCGTCTGGATGTACGGCTTCAGTAATCACTAAGCACATCCAAAAAGCGCGAAGAATTTGAGAAGTTTAGAGGGCATTGTGGCTATTAGAATTACATATGTGTCTGGTAAAAGTGACCAGTAGATTCTACATATATATATATATATATATATATATATATATATATATATATATATATATATATATATATATATATATATATATATATATATATATATATATATAGAATTTTTCCTTATTTACGTTTTCTAACAAACACGATGACCTCCTGATTTCTCGTCTTCCACTCACTTTATGGAGTTGAATATCATTACAAATCTTGGATCAGATGCACACCAATGAATGTCTCCAGAGAGAGTTATAAACATATTATGCTGCGCGAAAGTACAAAAAAAATCACTTCTGAGCGTAAGTACACATCTGTCCTAAAATGGAAAACTGCAGTATCTGCAAAACTACAAAACTGAGAAAAATGGTAGATACTCCCTTGTCTTACTACTGATTTTGCAGATACTGCAAATGGGACCCCCTAAATACTCGTGGAAAGCATTGAAGAGTCATTCTGAAACTGCAGTAACTTGTGTATTAGTGTTTCACGAGCCCAGTAGCTGGCATATCTCAATTTCGAAAAGTTTGCAGACACTGCACTTTTTCATTTTAGGGCAGACTTATTCATCAAATTCAAATATATTTTCCAATGGGCGGAATAAACTCACGCTAATTAACGGAACAACTGTTTGTGTGTGTTTTATTTTGAGGTCTCCGTAAAGTATCTAGGATTTTATGCTAAGTCACAGACATGGGTTAAACTATCTGGGTATTCCAGAAATTGTTTATTCTGCACCTAAGGCCTCCTTGTCAGTCACTCGTGGATTTTCTTGTGTTTTCTCATTCTATTAAATTTTCCCTTCCATAAGTGTCTTGTTCCTTGTTATTCCATTTTTAATCTTAATACCATTCTTAATTCTCCTTAATTGATTTTGATTTTATTTTTTTTCACGCTTGAGTTATAATATAGCCTCCCCACTCTCCCAACTTTATTGATTTTCCATAAAACTCTTCACTTCCTACTTTTTTCACCTCTAGCTTGTTTGCAAAAAGGATTGGCATCACTTGATACCATCCTACTCCCTTACTTCCTGCATCAAGGTTCTTTTCTGTTTACTTTTCTTTACTTTTCCATGTTTATCAAATTGGTGTTAATTCTCAATCCTTATCTCCGCTTTCTCTGTCCTCATCGTCTATCTAAATGCTTCTTTACAAGATTATTTCATAGTTCTTCACAATCTTTTCCTGTTTCTAAGTCTAGAATACTTTCAATATTTCGTCTCACCTTCTGCCTGGCATTTTCAAAACACCATCTTACGCGCAAAGAGTGCCAATGCGATTTTTTACATATTTCAGAAATCATAAAATTATTTTAGCCTAGACCCGGCGATAGCTTTGCACTCGGATTTTCTATATGATAGTTTATAGCCAAAAAATGATGGGCAATAATTTTCCTTTGTTACAGCAGAGGCTAGTTTCTGTGTATATCCTTAGAGTCCGTGTGCGTATGTGTGTGTGTGCGTGTGCGTGTTTTCTATCACTTTTTATTACATCTTTGTACATTTGGCTCGCTCTGGGCACTTAGGCTATATATCGCGTCGTATATTAATTAGAATGAATTAATGTTGATTAGAATATTTCACATCAGCTTCATCTACTACGTTGTCGTTTGTTTTAGATTTAAATTAATTTCTGTTTAAATTTGGAAATTATGATTCTAATCGTGAAAATTATTGCTTGAGATAATATTGTTAATTTTTATCTATTGAAACCAGTATAGGGAGACTTATTGGCCTAAGAGTAACTTACTTTCATCAAGACAATCGTAAAACATGTGAGAATATATCGTTTGGATAAAATGAACAGAAGATAATTGAGCATTTACTCGTTCTTTTGCTCACAAAGAGAATTTATGACATATTTTCTTTTAGGAACCTTATTCTTTTTGTTTAAATATTCATTTTACCAACTTGAGCAGTAGTCCATTCAAATATCGAACAAATAATTCGATATAGAATCACATAAAATTATCTAAAACTTTCCCTGATGGTTGTTGATCCCAAATAAGATCATATTTCTAAATAATTATAAAAACGAAAATGTACTTCAGAGAGTTCACGAAGTATACCAGGTTCAGCAGCTAATTGCTGAGACGTAATATATGACAAGTACGGACCACAAAGTTGTCGAGGTCTTTGAGGAATTGTCGATATGAAGAAAGTTCCCTTTGAAGAACTCTGCTGATATCAGACAAGTTTCCTTAATTCAAAAAGTTTCTGACTCACTCTGAGGACCAATGTTCTCATCTATGTGAACTTTAAAGAGACCATATCTAGAAATATAACAGGAACTTTGGTGTTGTAAATACAATTTGGGAAAAATCTTAGCAAGAGTTGGTGGTGTAGTTTACAACTGTGGTAGCTTTCATTGCACGGTCATTCCTGTACAATAAACCACGTGCTTACTGTCAATCTCAGGGACCGCGAGTCATCATTTTTCTCAAATATCTTTCAAACTAATTATTTGATCGAAATGGTACTTTGACACAGTGTACAGGACACCTCCCGTTAATTTTTGGTAATATAGTGCATTGTCAGATGGTTTTAGTTAAGGCGTTTGCTCTTGACTTACACGGTGTTGCCAAGCATCGCCAAACTATGCATTTGAACGTCTTTTATCCCCATCCCGTCCCTTCCCTCTCCCTTCCCCTCCTCATCCCTCCCTCAACCCACTTTCCTGGCCTCCCCATCTCCGCCCCCCTTTCCTGTCTATGGGGGATAGCGGACGTTCGATTGCGTAGTTTAGGCCTACTGACTCATGTGACTTTGCTTTTGAAAGTCAAGAGTAAACGCCTTAACTAACACCATTTGACAATGAACTACATTACCAAAAATTAGCGTGAGGTGTCTTGTACATTGCGTCAAAGTACCATTTCGATCAAATAATTAGTTTGAAAGATATTTGAGCAAATCGATGACTCGCGGTCCCTGAAATGGACATTAGGTACGCTACGATTAGTAAATTACTTTGTCAAAAGAACTGAGGTAATTAGGGTGACAGTGGCGTGTTGATGCTCAGCCCCGGAAAATTCTGAGTTTCCCACAAACATAGATTCTCAGCCAAGCGTAGAATGATAGCTTTTACATTTCGATTTGTCCTTTTATGAAAATTAAATGTCTGCTAGTCCTCGAGTTCATTTTATCCTTCTTCCTTTCCTCTATTTCCCAATGAATATAAGAAACTATAAAAGACCATTTCGATATTATTAGCCATTAACTTGTGTTTCGAATGAAACAAGTCCTTAATACGAAAATGTATAAAAAAAAAAAGGCTTTATGATTATATTTCACGAATGGAGTCTTCAGAACAAAAAAAAAATTATCATTTCACGAGTATAAAACAAACAACGTATAAATGCTAATAATGCTAATATAATAAATATGCCTCATTTATAACGAATTACAAGGAATATCGAATGATATTCAAGTCCAATCAGTAACAATACATTTGAAACTTCCTTTAGAAGAAAATGGTTGACGATTAAATATTTCAGGATTTAAACACTTAACGCAAACAAATAGCCAAGACTTGGTCTTCGAGAGGCACACGGGTCTTATCCTACGAAAAATCAATAACTTAACAAATACGGAGGACCTGCAAGTGTGCTTTCTAATCGTCTTGGACTGATACGTTGCAATTTGAACTGAATTTATGAAATGGAGTTGATTTGCTTTGCATTTTTCACATTATCTGAATATCCAAGGAAATTCACGAGTATTCGAATTAAATCTGCAATATGTTGAAAACGTTCAACAATTTTTAGTTTCCTTTATATTTTCCTGGACTGAAGGAGGTATTTGATCTCCACTCAATTACCTTATTGGCATCCAAATGATTTCTGTACATAGAACAGAGACGAGCTTGCAAGGAACTGACGAGCTTAGGAAGAAGTCTTTGAATTACGACGAACTTTGATTAAGTCAAACTTGTAAACCAACTTACTCAGGTTTCTGGAAACGTACTAGATCCAATTACAACCAAATAATGTTCCAGCATTAGCTCACACCAACTGACACGAGTTTAGAGACCCCTTTGAATTCATTTCTAAGATAGAATTCTTAGTAAATTAATAAATCCGTGTGCCAAAAGTGAAAAGCATAGAGCCGAACGGAAATGATTGCATATAACTCTTGTTATATTGTTAGCAACAATTTTACGGATATTTTCATGATATAATGAACATATACCTGAGTAATAATTTCTTTACTAAAATAGTCTCGACAGGTAACTAAAACTTCATAGTTTTATGTAAAAGAAAACTATTGTGGCGGCTTTGTCTGTCCGTCCGCACATTTTTCTGTCCGCACTTTTACTGTCAGCCCTCAGATCTTAAAAACTACTGAGGCTAGAGGGCTGAAAATTGGTATGTTGATCATCCACACTCCAATCATCAAAAATACCAACTTGCAGCCCTCTGGCCTCAGTAGTTTTGATTGTATTTAAGGTTAAGTTAGCCACAATCGTGCTTCTGGCAACTATATAGGATAGGCCACCACCGGGCCGTGTTTAAGTTTCATGGGCCGCGGCTGATACAGCATTATACCGAGACCACCGAAAGATAGACCTGTCTTCGGTGACCTTGATTATACGATGTACAGAAAACTCGATTGCGCCGAGGAGACTTCAGCGCATTTTTTACTTTTTTTCTCTCTTATTTCGTTCAAGTGGATAGATTTTTATTCATTGCAGGATTGGCATTTATTTATTTATTTATTTATTTATTTATTTATTTATTTATTTATTTATTTATTTATTTATTTATTTGTTTATTTATTTATTTATTTATTTATTTATTTGATTGATTGTTAATTTATTTAATTGTCTACTTATTTACCTCAGGATTTGTCTTTATTACTAAGCAATCCACGTTAAAGTAAAACCCTGCTATGATTACTGCACAATCTATCGATGCTCATAATAAATATTTTTCAATGCTGACAAAAGCGTTTAGAAATTTCATCCGCATGCACTTCGTCGTCCTAATTAAAAAATAAACTATGTAAAGGAAGCCCCCATTATGTACTTACAGTCTTGTCAGGTTATTCAGGCCCCGGAAAACTCCCGCAGGAAGATAGGAGAGATTGTTACCCTCCAGGTCCCTGGAAAGAATGTTACATATTTTGTTAGTGAAACTTAATTAAGATGTTGCTCGGAGTGGTCACTTATTTTTTTATCTGACAGTATTATCTCTGGCGTTTCTTTTTTTTTTTTTTGTTTTTGGTGGTCTGAAATATTTTTTTAAGAGTAATAAATAATATAGTTTTTCTCATAATGATTTACAATGTGGTAAGATCTTATTGTAAATGAATATTTTGAACGTGATATATTTTGGCCTTCTGAAATATTTTTGGATGATAAATCACTAACATAGTTTTTATCACAACAATCTATAGTTTAGTAACTTTTACTGTAAATAAATACTTTCAACGTGATACATTTTGTTATTTGAAATATTTTGGATGAGATGTCAGTGATATTTTTCTTACAATAATTTACAGTTTAGTAGATCTTACTATAAATATTTTGATCATAACATATTTTGGCCTTCTGAAGTATGTCATATGATAAGTCAGTGATATAATTATTCTCAAAATAATTTACAGTTTAATATATCTTACTGCACATGAATATTTTGAACATGATATATTTTGGCCTTCTGATATATGTTTTTTATGAGAAATCAGTAATATGATTTTTCTCGTAATGATTTACAGTTTAGTAGATCTTATTGTAAATAAAATTTTTGACCATGATATATTTTGGTCGTTTGAAGTGTTTTTTATGATAAATCAGTAATATCACTTTTCACATAATAATTTACAGTTTAGCAGATCTTGCTGTAAATAAATATTTTATACATGATATATGCTGGATTTCTGAAATATTTTTGTATGAGAAATCAGTAATATAATTTTTTTCCTAATCAATTTAAATGTTACTAAAGCCTGCGGCATATAAATATTTTTAATTTGATATATTTTCTTTCAAATTAGCATTATGCACCATGGCTCATAAATATATCGTTCAATGAGAAACATATCAAGAAAACAAATTTTCATATTATTATTTTACAGATTTTGAGTATGTTATATTTTCTTTCAAATTAGCATTATAGGCCTTAATTCATAAATGTATTTTTCACTCAGAAGCATTTCAATAAAATAAGGTTTAATTATTAGTTTACAGATTAGTAGATCCTACTGCAAACAAATACCTTAAACACAATATATTATCCTTCAATTAGCATTACAGGCCACTTTTCGTAAAATATATTGTTCCCTGAGAAGCATACCAACTAGAAAATTTAAGTCTTGGGAGATACTTACAAAAGATCGAGGTTACTATATTTTTCAAAGTCTCCGGCTTTCAGGACGAGGGAGTTGTTCGCCAGCATCCTAAAAATATTAAATAAAGAATTATTATGATCAAATCACTTCCAAGATTCTTTTATTTTTCTTGCTCCTTTTGAATTCAACCTGGTTCAAATCTTTTATTTTTTCTTGCGTCTTGTGAATTCAACTTGGATCAAATCTCTTATTTTTCTTTCACCTTGTGAATTCAACCTGGATCAAATCTTTTATTTTTCTTTCTCCTTGTGAATTCAACCTGGATCAAATCTTTTATTTTTTTGCGCCTTGTGAATTCAACCTGGATCAAATCTTTTATTTTTCTTAAGCCTTGTGAATTCAACCTGGATCAAATATTTAATTTTTCTTGCGCCTTGTGAATTCAATCTGGATCAGATATTTAATTCTTCTTTTGCCTTGTGAATTCAACCTGGATCAAATATCTAATTTTTCTTGCGCCTTGTGAATTCAACCTGGATCAAATATCTAATTTTTCTTTCGCCTTGTGAATTCAACCTGGATCAAATATCTAATTTTTCTTTTGCCTTGTGAATTCAACCTGGATCAAATCTCATTTTTTCTTGCGCCTCGTGAATTCAACCTGGCTCAAATATTTAATTTAAAGAACGCCTCGAATACAAGGTTTTGGGTGCAACTGAATGCATTTGAAGCTTAAAATAAAATGTCTGGGGCAATTTTTAGTTATATCTCAGAGTGTATGTGACATTTGTACTCCGAAAATAAAAGGGTTTCAAGTTACGGGAAACCTGACTTGAATAAGATAAACTTAACCTCCATAGCAAAGAAACGCTTCGAAATACAGGACCATGGCAAACCACGATTTTTTTCTGTGCTTTTTGATGTTGGTAAAAAAAAGAAAAATAGTAATAGTATTTTCGCTGCAATGCGTGACCCAAAAGTCAATGACGGGCAGGGGGAGCAAGGGATGTGCAGCCCTCAACCCTGTGATGAAATTGCGAAATATCAGAAAATAAAAAAAAAAATAGTTTTCCATCGCATCCAATTCCAGTACTTTTATGCGAGGTTTTATTTTAACGCTTTTTAAAACACCACCTTGATTGGTGAACTAATGCGCTGAATGTAATTCTATAACTCTACCCAGTTTAACAAATTATTTTTACCATAATAATTACATGGACAGTTTTTAGATTATTTAATTGTTCGCGAACTTGTCGTCTACGATAACTTTAGACATACATGGAAAGTTTTTAGATGATTTAATTGTTGGCGAACTTGTCGTCTACGATAACTTTAGACATTACATGTCTAAAGTTATCGTAGACGACAAGTTCGCGAACAATTAAATAATCTAAAAACTGTCCATGTAATTATTATGGTAAAAATCATTTGTTAAACTGGGTAGAGATATAGAATTACATTCACTGGACGTTGGGTCACGGAGTAAGAGAACGTGGAATTTAATTAAAAAAATGAAAAGGTATTTAATTTGTCAAAAAATAACTACATTTTTATATATAAGAAATAACAGCTCAGTGAGATGAAGTTCGGAAAATAGGTATTTCTAGATCGCTACGGTATATCTTTCATGCCCGAAGAATTATTGTACTACTATTAGATAAAAATGGAAGACAAAATCCACAGTAATGATGTGTTCTCAGAAAAGAAAAGGAGATTAGAGACGATAGAACGAGTTATGATGACCTCTCGAATTAAGATGACATGAAAGAGACAGATCAGTGTGACGCAAGAAGCTGGAGGTGTTGAAATAAATTTGAGAATTTTTATATGGACTTTAAAAACCTATGACATTAGATAAGCAACTGAAAAGCTGATGATAATGAGAGTAAGATGCTTCATAATACGGGGAATAGGTTGGCCTCAGTGCGTACGATATATCCACAGGAGGATTAATTCCAATGAAAGGTTAAACAGTCGTTTCTTTTTACAAGGGGGGATGCCAGAATTACGAAGTTTAACATAATTATTGTATACCTTAGAATCTGTATGGCAGGGTTCTCTTTGACAAAATAAAAAAAAAATTCAACACAGGATTCATACGAGAACACCAGCGTTGGTTTAGATAAGCAAGAAGTTGCGATATCCATAAGTTTATTTTAACAGATCCGCATAATTTAAGAGCAAAGATATAAACTGCATGTAACCTAAAACATCTAGAAACGGTTTACGATAAGACTGGAACATGTGATACAGAAGGGAATCAGTGGAGAATATATTTTTTTTTATCTTGCAAAGAAAGCGAGGTTTACGCTACAAGATTTACGCGCGAAAGCGATGGGATTTCTATAGAACTGGGTCTGAAGGAAAGTGTATCTTCTTTTTCCATGACACTAAAACGTTTTTATGGACGAAGCGATGGGATAAGCCGAGGACGGTTATGGGAATAAGAACTTTTAGATAAAGGCAGTGGTAGCGAACTCCATATGGAGTGTTGACTTTTAAATATGACTCACGTATAGTGATGATATAGTGAAATGAACGTGATATTCAAACAAATACCTGAGCGTGTGCATTTATGTCATAAATGGTAAGGATAAATTAAAATCAATGGAGGGGAAAAGTATAACCATTTATGATTGAAAGACGCATATCCTTGATTGGTAGTACCCTTTAGGATTAATTGTTATGTACAGTTTTAGAAATATAGAAATGGTTCTCTGATCGCACGAGGCAAGGAGAATAAGATTTAGCAAAATGTGAGGTAGATTTAAGTAGGCAAAATTTAGAATGCAAGAAGACCTTAATAATTCAACCTCCTTTCAGATAATGGAGTGTGAGTATCTACTGCTAATGAAAAGAAATTTGAAACTGTAAAGTGAAATCTTATTTGTTCGCAAATGATAAAGTTTAATGGTTCGGTGTGTTTAATGTAGATGACGTGACACTGGTGAGTCTTTCTTGT
>NC_089797.1:9860394-9867894 GCF_040412425.1 Macrobrachium rosenbergii
ACACCAACTTTCAATAAAGTTCTTGGAAGCACAGGATACTCACTGCATTTGTGTCTTTCCTTCCAAAGGAAAACTTTCTTCTTGAGAATCGAAGCCGTGTGGTTGTTGTCGCCGGAAAAGTCCACTGAAACAGAGAAAGTGTTTAAAGTTAAGATACAAAAGTCAGCGTCGTTCTTTAAAGCAAATCTCTCATAGGATGAAAGATTGCAACTGTTAAAGGGGACATAACGTGTATTTTGAAAAGCGCCCTGTTCGTCAGCTATTTGTCAATACCTAAGTTAATATGCATGTTTTCGTCATAATGTATTACGACGAAAATAAATTTTAAATGAGTTACTCAATTTATATGATGATATATAATTATATATCATCATATACATCGAGTAACTAATTTTAAATTTATTTTCGTTATATATCAAAAGCAATTTATTCATTCTTTATTTTATTTATTTATTTTTTTTTTTTTTGCATTTTGATCACCGAGAATTAGTTATAATGAAAAAGGATATAATAGAGTAGAGAGTCAAGTAAAATAAAAACTCACATAAGAGAAGAGAAGACAAAGAAGATATATGCCAAAAAATAAGTTTATGTTAAGAGAAAGAGATTAATATTGCCAAACATTGCTAACAGGAGGAATGTTATGCAAAGTCTCTATGGCCGTGATGTTTTAATTTCACTTTTCCTTTGCAGTCATGTAGACGAAAAGCTTACTCTTACACCCAGTTTATAATGACAGGTAAATAACGATATGAAGTTCCATTGAGTTCCGGTAGAATATGTATCTAAAGGCAAAAGAGCGACAATGGTATATAGTATAAACAATAGCTTGTAACAATATTTCCAGTAAAGTTAATGTGCTGTTAAACGATAGAAATAAAAATAGAAATGAACGAACGAAAGCTGCATATATATATATATATATATATATATATATATATATATATATATATATATATATATATATATAGATATATATATATAGATATAGATATAGATATAAATATATATATATATATATATATATAAATATATATATATATATATATATATATATATATATATATATATATATATATATATATTAGGTTTTTTCTTGCTGTGCTGATGTGAATCCCTCGTATGATTCAGTTGTGATGATGAACAAAAATAAGAAGAAAAGGATGTACTGTTTGGAATAAATCGATGAGAGATAGAAGAAGTATTGTTGCACAAAAATAATGAATAAACCATCTCGTTATATACAGTTCAAACAAATGTTCCTTAGGTGTTCCTTGTGATGCTCTTGTGAATCTCTCATGTGGTTCGGTTGTCATGATCCCCTTTTGGGGGGAGGGCTAGTGCCGTCTGTGCACCGCATGCAATGCAATGTAGGCATTACTTAAGGGTCTTCGCAGCGTCCCTTCGGCCCCTAGCTGCAACCCCTTTCATTCCTTTTACTGTACCTCCGTTAATATTCTCTTTATTCCATCTTACTGTCCACCCTTTCCTGACAATTGATTCATAGGGCAACTGCGAGGTTTTCCTCCCGTTACACCTTTCAAACTTTTACTGTTAATTTCCGTTTCAGCGCTGAATGGCCTCAGTTGTCCCAGTGCTTGGCATTTATGCCTAAAGTCTATAAATCAATCAATCAATCAGTTGTCATGACGAACAAAAAAAAAGTAAAAATCGTAATAAATTGACGAGAGAAAGAAGTATTGTTGGACAAAAATAATGATTAAACCTGTTTTCCTAAAGTGCAGTTTGCACTTTACACTTTATTGTCATGTGCCACTCAAAATATATATTTCCTCCAAAAATTTCAGTACTTTACGCAAGAATCAAGTCTGATATCGGAAAAAATAGATAATCATGTAATGACATAATTAACGTGTATAGCTCTCGTAACGGTAGCTACTGCACCCAGTCTGTAAAACGAAGCAATATACAGATTCATTAACGATAATTACGCTGGTTTTATGAATCGTTTATATTGAATCACTTTGAGACAACAATCTCATCACATAACATTCACAATGAAATTGATAGTTTGAAGTTAGAATATGACGCAACGAATCGGATAAATTAGATTTCTTACTGTCATCATTACAACTTATTATGAGACCAATTGAAAACTCCCATCTCAGATTAATGATCATTGCTCCTTTATCAATCTGCGAGCCTTCATAACCATTAATCACTCGACGTGATGTGTATATGGCGGTCGTATATCACTAATTAACATAGCAAGGTGATAAATCTTTCGTTATGAATTTCTTCTGAGCATCGTCTTACCTGGGAAGCTCAAGGTTATTTTGCTTCATAAGTATTCTTTAGTATTTAAGTCTGTGGTTCTTAACCTGGGGGGCGTCAGTAATTTCCATTGGGGGGGGGGCGAGCCCTAGGAAAAAATGAAAAATTCTCTAATTGTATTCGTTATTCTCTTAACAAGAGTCGCTCAGAAGCAGTGTCAAGTATCTCACTAATTCATTCCCAAAAGAATAAAAACACCCTTTCTGCTTCTCTTTTTTCCCCCCTTTAAATTGGGAGGTAATTTTACTTATAGATGCGGGGGGGTCGTGGAGAGTAGGACCAACTCTTAGAGGGGACGTGGTAATAAAAAGGTTAAGAGCTACTGATTTAAGTAATGTTTTCTATTATTCTGCCAATTGCATGACACACAAAGGTTCTTTCTTGCATAGGTTTCTAAATTTAATATCGTAAAAATACAGAAATCTTAAGTCTTCAGGGCTACAACCCACCTTCGTCTGAAAAAACTTAAGTGAAAGATAACTTATCGGTTACCTAGATATGTCTTTGCAGATCTCACTATAAGTTCATGTACAAAGACACTAAAGATACTGAGGATAAAGTAAGGCCCTTTTCTTGAGTTTAAAACTTGGTATATGGTTAGAAATACATTTAGAATTCTTAAGCTTTGCATGGACTACGTTCCTTGTCTACAGAGGAATGAAATTAAATAAAAATTTCAACACGGACAGATCTTTTATGTCAGGAACCTGATGTAAATATTTTGAGTGTTAAGATTTTGCTTTGTTTCATTCCCTCTGATGATAAGGACATTATTCTTCGTAAAGCTTAAGGATTTTAAGCTTATTGTTAATAATATACCAAAATGTCCACTCAAAAAATTCTTTAAAATCCTCATTTTTAGTTTCCTTTAAAAGAAAACTATTCAGGTGGCTTTATCTGTCCGTCCGCATTTTTCTGTCCGCCCTCAGATCTTAAAAACCACTAAGGCTAGAGGGCTGCAAATTGGTATGCTGATCATCCACTCTCCAATCATCAAACATACCAAACCGCAGCCCTCTAGCCTGAGTAGTTTTCATTTTATTTAAGGTTAAAGTTAGCCACAACCGTACTTCTGGCACCACTATAGGTACCACCAATACAGGCCACCACCGGAACGTGGCTGAATTCATGGCCCGCGGCTAAGAGTTTCATGGTCCGTGGCTGAAAGTTCCATAAAGCAGTATACGCTGTACAGAAAACTCGATTGCGTCGAAGAAACTTCGGTGCATTTTTTACTTGTTAAAGAACATAATTAACACCTCATAGTCTTCACTCAAAATGCTATCACGTGGGTCTGCCCCTCTCCATCTCCCCTTGGATTGCGATAAGGATTACCAGGTACATGATAGCGATCAAACACAGCAACGTTATCCGTATTAGTTTCTCTAATGACCCCCATAATGCCGGTATCCAGTAAGACATAATCCGTATTGATTCTCTCTCAGCTACAAGAGGATTGGTGCCCGACCATTGGAGGTATACGCTGAATTAATAGCCTTACGTAAACCGTGCGTTTTTTCGTAGTATTCCTTTTGAACGTGATTTTTCAGTTATGAAAGTTCACTCTGTGATTCTGGTCCTATCAGTGAACTGCTAGATTATTAATTATGTCAATCGTTATTGCTGTTTTCCCATGTTCGGAGAAACATTTCCTCCAAATTCCTGTTTGTCTCGACGGCTTAGGAAAGTTTGCAAGTTGATTTTCCATAATTTTTGCTTTACGTTTTACATATGTTACTTCTCAGTAAGTTAGTTCTTCGTTGGACTGGTCGGTACCGTTCTCGGCTAGCACCCTGCAGGGCCCGAGTTTGAATCTCCGGCCGGCCAATGACGAATTAGAGGAATTTATTTCTGATGATAGAAATTCATTTCTCGCTAGAATGTGGTTCGGGTTCCACAATAAGCTGTAACTCCCGTTGCTAGGTAACCAATTGGTTCTTAGCCACGTAAAATAAGCCTAATCCTTCGGGCCAGTTCTAGGAGAGCTGTTAATCAGCTCATTGGTCTGGTTAAACTAAGGTATACTTACTTTTTTCTCAGTAAGTTGTTGTAATGGAACATTAATTTATAGTTATCATTCGTAATGTATCTTAATTCTGTTACCCTGTTTTAAAGGACAATTTTTTATATATATATATATATATATATATATATATATATATATATATATATATATATATATATATATATATATATATATATATATATATATTTATATCACAATTTCCTTTGTGAGTAAAACCATTCTCCTAGCTTTCTTTACTGCTGTCTTTCAAAGCCTCAGTGGGAAAGCTAACTTTTTTATAAAAATTATGTTAAAAAAATACCGAATATATGAATTCTGAAGTGTCCCCCAAGGACAAACCTTAATTTCAAAACCTTCAGAGGTTTTTCTTGCGCTGACATCAAAGACTTTGGTCACTTTGGTCTGCATTTCTTTCTGTACTTAATTTTATGGAAGGTTCCTGGGCATTAAGAGCAACTCAAAATTCTTGTCTCTCTCTCCCCAGATCTTTATTTAACAGCGCAAATACGTCACCCTTGCTTTTCCTTCAAGTGATCAAACGAAGCCCTTTGATGTGGACTTTGGGTCACCAGAAAAGTTCTCAAAATACTTCATACGCAGTTTGGCGAGCATAGGAGAAAAAGAACGAGTCAAAAATGCTCCCAAGTTTCCTCGGCACAATGGACTTTTCTGTACAGCCGCTACAGCGTATAATCCTTCGGTGGTCTCGGTATAATGCTGTATGAGCCGCTGCCAATGAAACTTTAACCATGGCCGGCCTGGCCTGTATCGTTGCCAGATGAACGCTTATGGCTAAATTTAACCTTAAAATAAAATTTAAAAACTACAGAGGCTAGAGGGCTGCAATTTGGTACGTTTGATGATTGGAGGGTGGATGATCAACAGAGGAATTTGCAGCCCTCTAGCCTCAGTAGTTTTTAAGATCTAAGGGCGGACAGACAAAGCCATCTCAGTATTTTTTACAGAAAACTAAAATGGATCCTGTGTTCAAGAATTTAGTTGTCCGTGTGACGGTAAAATAAGACAAACCTTTTGAATGGAAAGGGAAAATTAGGGCAACAATTTGGTACTTCATATTGGCCAGGGGAAGAAATAATATAGAGGATAATAAATATCTAAAGAGCTGCATGGTAAAACAAATTGTTTCATGGAGGGAATCATAGCATGATTGTTGCTGACATGAATAAAAAAGCTGACCGTTTGTCACAATCTGAGTGTTAAATGAGGGGAAAATATGTCCCAGGCAAACCTGTAAAAAAATACAATGTCTAACAACCTCATTGCTATGAAACTTACCGAGAAGTATATGCATATGTATGTAAGTATGTGTGTATAGATATACACTGTATATATATATATATATATATATATATATGTATGTATAAATATGTACATATATATTTACATATATATGTATATATATACATATACATGTATATATATACATATACATACATTTATATATCATATGTGTGTGTGTTTGTGTATGTGTGTGTAATATGACAAACCTAACGTGTTTACTTGTAGTAAAAGATAAATAGTGACCCTCTTCACACCTTATGAAATATGTTGAATATAGGACTGTGTGCATTAGAGGAAGATCATTAAAAAAAAAACATTTCACTTTTCTCTCCACTTACAGCAGTTGCGTTCATCTTCGCCTCCCGGACAGTCAAACTCGGAGTTGCATCGAAACCTCTGTTCGATGCATTTCGTGCTGTTGTCTCCACAGGGGAACCAACCAATCTCACAAGATCCTGTTGATTAGAAAAGATTATTAGAGTCACCTTATGTTTTCATATCAAGTCTATATACTGACTATGAATAAGCCTTGAATTATATATATAATTATATATATATATATATATATATATATATATATATATATATATATATATATATATATATATATATATATATATATATATATATTCATATATTAATGTGTATTATACACACACACACAATTGTTATGTATATGGTAGAATTATATATAGGATATATATAAACTGGATATATATATATATATATTCATTTAACTTTATCACATACACAAATTTTTGGACAACAGTAGAATTATCAATTCAAATGGATACTGTACACTAAATAGTATTGATAATGTGGAGTTGTTTGTCCAAGAAAACTTGTTAACTTTATCTGAATGAATACTTGTACATATATTGATAATGAGGTCCTGTTTGTAAAGAAATATATATAATATATTATGAATAAATATATCCATATATATACCATCCAGTTATATATAGGTATTTAGTAATTCTAATATATATATATATATATATATATATATATATATATATATATATATATATATATATATATATATATATATATATATATATATATATATATATATATATATATATACATATATATATAATCATGAAACTACAAATTAATATCCAAATCACGTTACTTCTGGGAATATCCCCGGTGAAAATTATCACCAAAAGGGAATTTTTTAAGTGATAAATCGATCGGTACCACCGGGTCTCGATCCCTAGACACAGTACCTTCCAACGACTCCATTCGACGGTCAAACCATGGCGGCACCGATCCATTTATTACTTAAAAAATTCCCCTCCGGTGATAATTCCCCATCGGAGATATTCCCCAAGTACATAAATTGGATATTAAACGACATTTGTATGTTCATGATTGTATATAAATCATGGTGTGATAAAATCTCATATATATATATATATATATATATATATATATATATATATATATATATATATATATATATATATATATATATATATACACACATACATAAATGTATAAAAATGCTAAAACCAGGATTGTATCTTATGCATTTTGAGTTTGATACAGAGGAACACAGCTGACTTATTTACAACGCTATAAATAGAGATATAAATTGATTTTGACTCTGCCTGACATATTCGTAAGTATATATCACTTGACTATTATCTGATTGTATTGTTTTGTCACTAGTTCATGCGAGACTTCCTTATACAGTACTCTCAAGTGTTTAGCAACACATGCCCTTTAATATAGAATTCAATTTGCCTCAGGAATGAAGATATTCTACTATATTTGATGTGTATCAACAAGCCGGGTTTCGAACTTACGCCTTTTGCGATTAGTGCGGAGGTAGACAGCTGTTTTATCCATTTCACCTATCAAGAGAGTTA
>NC_089797.1:9872894-9877894 GCF_040412425.1 Macrobrachium rosenbergii
GTATTTATATATGTATATATATATATATATATATATATATATATATATATATATATATATATATATATATATATATATATATATTATATAATATATATGTATGTATATATATATATACATACCCACACAGAGAATGAAATGCAAGGATGACAGAGATGAATAAAGCAATATTCAGTACCGCTTTCATAATCTTAAACGAAAGCTCAACCACAAAACCAATATATAAAGAGCTCTGAGAAATAAATAGCAATACGATTTGCTCACTGCGCATACCTCCAAGCTCACCATTTCCAACCCTCTGTGGATATTAGGCGCGCCCGATTCCAGCGCAGAGCATTCCATCTAGCCTGCAGAATTCCAGTCTCTTTCTCTCAATTCCTGGTCATATTTTCTACTTATACATTTTTTTCATAAGTATTTTCCATCATCCTCTTCACAGGATTAAATATTCTGATGCTTCTTGCTACCTGTGCTCACCTATTTGTTTTTATATTTGTAAAGCAATTCTACCTGCATTTTAAAGTTTACTTACAATTTTCCTATTTATTTGCTAGTTTATTGATTTATTTTTTCTTTTCTAATGACTGATCTCTTCTTTCTGTATTTCTTATTATCTTCTGTTACTTCTTACAAATGAACACCATATTCTTTGGAAGCTTGAAATTCAAATCAATGTCCATTGTGGGCTTGTTCCATTATGAATAGTGGTCATCTTCTGGATAATAATAATAATAATAATAATAATAATAATAATAATAATAATAATAATAATAATAATAATAATAATAATAATAATAATAATAATACATTTATTCCCTTTTTAAAAGGCCATGCCCCCAAATATACTATACTTACAGGACATTTTAACAAATGTTTACTTTCCTTTTTTTAATACAGCATAAAATAACTGGTTTCCACAATGAAAAGAAAAGTTGGATCAACAAACCATTCCTTCATTCCCGGTTTCATTTTTCATAAAAACTTGTCTAGCCCTTTTGCAAGGTTCCTGCAATATTCTATGCTTTATAAATTCTGTGGTGGACAGTCATATTGCTTGTGTTTTTCGTCTACAAGGCTTGTACTTTCTTACTTGGTTGATATTAAGCTTGCCTATCGTTTAACACTTCCCAACTAATACAGTTACTGGGAAATACTTATGAAACATATAAATAGAAAATATGATCAGGAATTGAGAGAAAGAGACTGGAATTCTGCAGGCTAGATGGAATGCTCTGTGCTGGAATCAGGTGTGCCTTAATGTCCACAGAGGCCGGAAGATGGCGAGCTAAGTGGTATGCATAGCTAGTAAATCGAAGTGTTTTTTATTTCTCAGAGCTCTTCATATATTGGTTTTGGGGTTGATCTGTCGCTTAAGATTATGAACGCGGTACTAAATGTTGTTTTCGTCATCCCTCCGTCATTAAAACCTTAATTATTGAATTGTAATGTTGGATGATACGTCCCAGTGTACCAACCGCTACGGATTCTCGTCTTATTTATCTAACTTGATTCTCACTGACTCTGCGGACACGAAAATCATTATGGCACCATTTCACTCATTCTCTCTCATAATTTCTTCTTTGTTTCACTTGATATTTGACAGTCATGGAAACGTATAATAAGGTATATAATCAGTTAATGTAACTCAATATTTTCGTTATCTTTAACGTTGGACAAATGGACTTCATTGTGCTATGTACACTTAAATGATTAGGATAAAATAAGAAATTTTAAAGCATTTCAGCGCCTGCAAAAACTTCCATGTACGAGAAGTTTTATTTCTTCCCCCCATTGACCTTTTGCGCTTCGCTGATGGTGAATATACAGTTGCAGGACTTATATATACAACGCTGAAAACTTCTTAACTACAGAATTTCTGTCCTTGTTAACTTCAACTTTTTTATGGGTAGGACGCCGAGCGCTGGGTCATTTTCATCATGCTGCTTTTCATTCTCTCTCTTTCTCTCTCTCTCTCTCTCTCTTTCTCTCTCTCTCTCTCTCTCTCTCTCTCTCTCTCTCTCTCTCTCTCTCTCTCTCTCTATATATATATATATATATATATATATATATATATATATATATATATATATATATATATATATATATATATATATATATATATATAATATATATATGTATATATATATATATATATATTATGTATATATATTGTATATATATATATATATATATATATATATATATATATATATATATATATATATATATATATACATATATATATATATATATATTTATATATATATATATATATATATATATATATTTATATATATTTGCAGAATCAGGGCCTCTACCAGTATAAATTTTGATATGCCTCTAACATTTGTTACAACAGCCAGTGTCCTTCTTAACAGACGCTGAATATTGGCAAGCAGGGACTCCGTCTGGAATTATTACTGGCAGAAACTCCCGTTATCGTAATTATTCTCATTATCAAAGTTATATGATATTAAAGTCAAAACAAGAGAATGTCATTTGATATCTTCAGTAATTAGAATCAGTGAATACAACAGTATTTTATACCAATAGAAACTGATTGTATTCTCTCCTGGTAGATATAACATTTAACTCATTGTGGATCTTAGTATGGCACTGTTAGAAAATTGTCATTTTCAGTGGAATAGAAGCCAAAATTCCTTTATACAAGGTATTAGCCTGGTACAAAACATTAGCCTGCTACTCAGAAAAAACCTATTTAAAGGATTTAAATGTTGAATATAGATGGATACATTAAGCAGCGGGTTGTACTGATCGTGTGTGCAGTTTAAAGCTTTATGAAGAAATATTTTGAACAATTTTATGAGCCTAAAACCTTGTTTACAAAACGAATCAAAAGCGTTGAGGGCAACATTTTGGTGCAAATATATATATATATATAAAATAATATATATATATATATATATATATATATATATATATATATATATATATATATATATATATATATATTGCATTTCGATGAAGGCTGATATCCTTGTTCTACAGATGACCTGTTATAGCGCATTGCCTTTGCAGACTCCCTCTGTAGGGATGCAGAGATTTTCTTGGAGGAAGAACCCTTCACTGTATGCATTCTCGGTATTGCAGTAGCTCTAAGAAATTCATTTAATGAAACTGAAATCATCAGAACAGAATATGCTAACTCCTTGTTGACTGAACGACTTGGCATTTTTGTGACCCAGTCTGTTGAAAAAGATTATTAGGTATCCTCACATCCTTTAACCGGTGGATTTTTTAACTTTAAAGTTCCACCAAAGTTCTTCAACAGAAGTTATTTTGTAGCAGGAGCTAAAGTGCGAAAACTGATAAATAATGAACTGTCGTGTACTAGATTGTAAATATTAATGGTATCTCAGTTCTTCAGCAGTGCAAAAGAACTCAGTGCTTCAGTTTTCTTTAAAAACTTTTATTTAACTTTTAATTTTTTAAAACCTGGAAATACTTGTTAGGAGTTTTCTCTTCATTCTTCTAACAATTTGCTCATTTATATTTCTCTTGCATACTCTGTAAGCAGCTTATTTCTTATCATTCATTTCTCTTCCTCGTTTCACCCTGCAGGTTAGTGATGACTGTTCTGGATTATCTTTTAATCTTTTGTAAAGTTTTGAATAATGACGCGTTCTGGTGTTATATTTAAATACTTCTTCTTTACTGCTTTAACGTTTGTGTATATACCAGACCTTTACCTTATCTCCAGTCGGCGTTCATCTTTAGGAAGTCAGGTCTTAGACCTCATGCGTCTATTCATAGATTGCGCTTCAAGATAAATGGAGGATTGGCCTCTGCTCTCATTATCTTTAAAGAAAAAATCCCTACACTCATTCAAGGTTCAAGCTCCTAATTACTACAGTTTATAGATGTAAATATAACTATATATAATGCAAGCATCCTTTCTATAAAATAATACACTTTATGGGCTTTAATTTCCCCATCACATTGATCGCTTAAGAAAATACGGACAAAACTTATTAGAATTTCTAGCAAAGGACTATGCACCAAAATATTTCATCGCGTGTGCAAAGAAGTAATAAGCTCAAAACAGATAAGACATTAGTCTCAAGTAATTGTACCATTTCTTAGTTACCAAAACAAAACCTCTAACGTGAAGTGAACTGTTTTGGCATTCTTTAACTGGACCACTCTGAGAGCAATGAAATCAATTCATGTGCAACGCTGTGTTGCCATTTTGCCAGGCATTAATTTTCTGGTGAGTTTATGTTTTACCCCGTAGGGGGATAATGCTGTCAGTGCACCTCATGACGTGCACCGTAGGCATTACTTAAGGTTCTTTCCAGTGTCCCTTCTACCCTAGCCGCAACCCCTTTCGTTCCATTTACTGTACTCCTTTCGTATGCTCTTTCTTCCATCTTACTTTCCATTCACTGCTAACAGTTGATTCATAATGCATTACTGTCAAATTCCGTTGAAGCAATGAATGACCTCATAGGCCCCTAGTGCATGACCTTTGGCCTAAATTCTATATTCAGTTCAGTTTATGTTTTACATATTTTTGTAGACGGTTAGTGCAGCACTGTCTCTTGCTCATGTTGCATAAATTATTTCCTGAGCTCTAATGCATCAAGTTAAAATCATTCGTGACGTTTCGGAACTATTGACAATATTGCTTTAAGCCTCAATCATTACTTGTTTTGAAAAGCTAAAAAAAAAAAAATACTTGTTTCTTTTATATATAAACAACAAGTTTTACTAACGAAAATAGGCAGTCAAAATATGTTCCCTTGTTCCTCGTGTTCGAACATGCACCTGCAATTAAGCAACGGAATAGTGTTCGGAATCCAGTGGGTAATTGAAAGAGATTTTCTTTTGAAATATGGAAGCGCATATAAAATCCTGCATCAATATATTGAAAAGATGGCAGTAAAACATATTTTATTACAGTAAAATGTTTTTGTACCCAGTCGATTGCTACAAATTCCAGCGTGATTTGTCCACATTTTTTAAAGCGATGAATGTGA